>NC_056726.1:322415039-322480039 GCF_019279795.1 Protopterus annectens | reverse complement strand
CAACATGGCATATCTTGACTTGGCAATATTTGCTCAGTCTTCCTTGCAAAAGTGCTCCAAATCTGTCAGATTGTGAGGGCATCTTTTGTGCACAGCCCTCTTCAGCTCACCCCACAGATTTTCTATTGGAGTTAGGTCTGGGGTCTGGCTGGGCCATTCCAAAACTTTAATTTTCTTCTGGTGAAGCCATTCGTTTGTTGATTTGGATGTATGCTTGGGGTCATTATTGTGTTGAAAGGTGAAATTTCTCTTTATCTTCATCTTTCTAGCAGATGTCTGAAGGTTTTGGGCCAAAAGTGACTGGTATTTAGAACTTTTTATAATTCCCTCCACATTGACTAAACCCCCAGTTCCAGCTGAAGAAAAGCAACCCCAAAGCAGGATACTGCTACCACCATGCTTCACCCTGGGGATGGTGTTCTTTTGGTGATGTGAACTATTGCTTTTGCGCCAAACGTACCTTTTGGAATTGGGGCTAAAAAGTTCAACCTTGGTCTCATCAGACCATAACACATTTTCCCACATGCTTTTGGGAGACTTGATGTATTGTTTTGCAAATTTTAGCCAGGCCTGGATTTTGTTTGTGTAAGAAAAGGCTTCCATCTTGCAACCCTACCCTATAGTCCAGACATATGGAGAATACGGGAGATTGTTGTCATATGTAGTACACAACCAGTGCTTGCCAGAAATTCCTGCAGCTCCTTCAGTGTTGCTTTAGGTCTCTTGGCAGCCTCCCTGATCAGTTTTCGTCTTGTCTTTTCATCAGTTTTGGAGGAACACTCTGTTGCCCCATATTTTCTCCTCTTTTTCATGACTGTCTTACTGTGTTCCATGGTATATCCAATGCTGTGGAATTTATTTTGTACCTTTCTCCTGACTGATAGCTTTCAACAATGAGATCCCTTTGATGCTTTGTAAGCTCTCTGCGGAACATGGCTTTTGCTGTAGCAAGCAACTGAGTAAATGTCAGGAAAATCCTACTAAGACAGCTGAACTTTATTTGAGGTTAATCAGAGTCTCTTTAATTGATGGCAGGTATCTACCCAAGAAGACTGAATGCTGTAATCAAAAGGTGCTTCAGCAAAGTATTAGTTTAAGGGTGTGCACACTTATGCAAGCAGCTTATTGTATGTTCTTTATTTTTTATATTTTTCCCCTAATAGATTTGTTTGTTTTTCAATTGAATTGTACAGGTTGTAGGTCACACTAAAGGTGGGAAAACTTTTGAAATGATTTATTGTGGTCTCATTTCTTTATATCACAAAAACCTGGCATTTTAACAGGGGTGTGTACACTTTTTATATCCATTGTAAATGTATTTATGTGCGTCTGTGTGTATTAAACTTTTTTATTGTTTTGAAGTCATGTGATTTATTTCTTACTTGAATGTGTTTTTGTGTGTGTGTGTGTGTGTGTGTGTGTGTGTGTGTGTGTGTGTGTGTGTGTGTATGTGTGTGTGTGTTAACCAGTCTGCTGACATTCCTTTACATAGTTGAAATGAAAGTATTCACTGTTGGAATTTTCAATAAATTATTATTATTATTTTTTTTTTTGTAATTGAGTTTGTTTTTGTTTCATGTTTTCATTTTTTTAACTTTTTACAAAGCAGGCCTCGGGTGTGTGGTGTGTATTTTATGGTACAACATCCCATAATGAGAATAATTTATGACTAAAAGAAAAATAATGTACAAAGTGCATAGCTGATGGCATGTGGAGAGAATGAGCAAAGCTGATATAAGGCACAGTGAGAAACAGATGCTACTGGAAAGAAGTACATAAAATGCAAGCAACAAATGTGTATAATGTGACTAAAGAAGAAATAGATCCACAGGTAGTTATCGATTATGTGAAAGATGATTTTTTTATGCCTGGAGTTATGAAACATTTCAGAGTCAGATCATAGAATTATATGGGGTCATTCCAGAGATGACTGGAATCAAGTTAAAGATAGCTTGACACAGAATGTGCGTTATTTGTAATTTCCAGTACTGATTATGATGGACTCTTCTCGTGTTTTCCATTACAATAGACATCGGTCATACTCAAAACCTTATACAGCAGAAAAGGTATTTTCTAAATAAAAAAACTGGTATTTGTTTTGGTTTGGCATTCCTTTCCCCCAGCTGCCAGTTGGCCCTAACATTGCTGGCTCACCAGCTTAAGGCCGCTGTTCATTGTGTTTGTTATTCCTTCATTCCAGGAGGCAAGGGATGATTTACTGGGAGTGGTACCATCATCCTGATGAGGTGCATTTTTTTTCCTAGCATTAACTGCCCCCTCCTCCATGTGCCATATGCCAGGCTGGGTGGCAGTGAAGAATGACCGGAGCATGTGTTCCACCCTACTCCTATAGCATGACCATGCATGCTATGCTGTTCGCTACTCCCCCACCAACACGGAATTCTTTTGAACTCCAGCCTGTGCCAGAGCTTCCATGATGGGCCACTCTGCATGCTCCTCCAGAATAGGTATGCCCACCCTCCTTGCACTGTCAAATGCCTGACATCTTATTCAGACTTGGGTCAGCTAGGCTGTAATCAGGGCTTTAGCCCTCTCTGCCACAGCACAATCTGTTAGGTAAAATAAGAGATGATGTAAGTTACAATGACAAAACATATCAGCTGGATCTGCATGTGCTGTTCAGTGATGGGTTAGCACAGTTAGCCTGGAAATGCCTGAAGCCAATTCAGTTGGACTTACGCACAATAAAAATGCTGACTGCATCAGCAGCTGATGATGTCGTTAGAGGGCAAAGATTTTCACAGATAGTTTTAGATTCAAAAGAAGTCTGTGAGACTGGTATAGACATACTGTGGGTGAGGTAGGTAGCAATGCTAGACCAAGATTATACAAAGCCCATCCAGTGCCATCAGCACTCTAACCAAAGCTGGAAGCAGATGTTGGCCATTTGGAAGAGTCAGGAGTTTTGTTGAATGTGGTGTAAAGTGAATTGACATCCATTTTTCCATTCAAAAATTAATGCAAGGCAGGAGGTGTACTTATTTGCAGATTTCAGCAGAATCATTAATGCTGTTCTCCACAATGTCTAGTATCCACCCCTTTACAGTGAAGGCAGATTTGCTTCCCTAGTAGGAATGTAATGTTTTTCAAAGACTGATTTATGTCAGGCTTATCTACAGATGGATATTGAGCAGTTATCTAAACTCTTTTTGACTGTCAACACTTAAAAAGCTTTGAAAACACTTAGAAAGGTTTATTCTAATACAGATGCATTGCTTTTTGGCATCTTGTTTGCTCCAGGAATATGGAAAGAGCCATAGATTCAGTTTTATATGATATATCTAGGACACATTACTACACTGATGGTATTCTAGTTATGCGAAAAATGATGAAGGCCATCTTCAAAACTTGCAGATAGTATTGGTTCAGCTTAGAGAGTATGGCTTGCGAGCAAAGATGAGCCAGTGTGAATTTTTAAGAGATGAAGTTTCATTATGGAGATATTAACAAAAAATGGCCAATAAAAGTCACAGGAAAAAGGCTAAGATGATGTTAAAGCACCAGAGCATCAAAATGTGCCACGGCTAAGACTATATGTGGCTCTTCTGAACTACTCCCATAAATAACTGCTTAATCTTAATGCAGTAGTACACTCACTAAGTACTTTGGTACAGACAGGGTGCAGCTAGGAAAGGAGTGACAGCCGTGAGAAAGTGTTAAGGACAAGAGTGATAACATCAGACAATGTCCTCAGGTACTGCACCCCTCCTTACCACTAAAATTAGAATGTGATGCTTTACCATATGCTGTTGGTGTTATGGTGTCTCACATGCTGTAGGATAGCTTGGACTACCCAACTGATTTTCATATAGATTATTGTCTCAGACAGAGTGCAGTTATGGTAAGGCTGACTGGTCTAAGGTTTAAGGAATTTCAACCACTGCTGGTATGGACAGAGGTTCACATACATGACTGATCATCAACCTCTAGTTTCAGATTTTAAGCCAAGGAAAGAAGTTCCAGTAATGGGATCACCTGGAGCTTAAATATAGATTGTACACAACTGCCTGATAGACTGTTTCACTGAAAAACAACTCATTCAGTCAAATGGCTAAAAGACCATTTAATAAAATTCAAATTAACTTAAACATGATACAGTCAAACATATCCAAGGTGAAAGTATTCAAATACACTTTTTTTTGCAGAGGGGCAAGCCCCCCATACTCCACACCCCGTTACTTAAATATACTAAGTCCAAGTCAGATTTCTTAGAAAATTTAAAATTCCAAACACAAGGAATCACTGTGAACACACACATATAGAATCACCTCAAGTATCAGCTAAAATGTATTCATACATATCTAAATATTTCTGTTTCTATTATAAAATTACATCTAGCTGCACCACTTTCAATAAAATGAACTTTCAGACAAACTGTTTTTCAGTTAAATTGACTTTTGGCCATTTGTACGGACTAGTTCTTTGTTCAGTGAAACTGTCAGATAAATTGAGATCTTGAGTATAAAGGATAAACCTGGATAAAATCACTTTAGCTAGCAGATCTAGGAGACTCTCTCTCTCTCTGATACCCGCCCTGTGGGAGGAATAAAGACATCTTTTTGAAGTTTCCAGCAGTTTATTCAGTTAAGTAGGTAGATGGATGAGTGTTCTAAATTGAGATCTTATGATGTTGATCATTTAAAGGTGTTCTATTAAAATGTTTCCTGTGGCAAATGCACAAAACTGAAATGGAGATGAAAATTACCATATTTTGTCAAACGTTTATAATATCACTGTATAGGACTTCCCAGCCCATGGTAACTTGTTGTTTCCAGAATTTTCAGTATTAAATGAAAAGATGCCTATCAAAAGGATTTGATTTATGATTCACGTGGAATCGTTCTTGTTAAACTACATGCTAGAGTACTCAACGGGCTGCACAAAGGACATGTGTGGACGGTCAAGAAGAATAGTCTCACCCTTAATTATAGTTGATAGGCAGGCATTGATAACCAAACTGAAGATGCAACAATGTGTTTTGCAGGATGTTATGGACCTCAGAACTTAACATCCCTGGCATCACTGCACCCCTGAGAGTGGACATTATTACCATGGCAATGTATGCATATTTAATTTGCTGGATATTTCATGAACATTATGATCCTGATTCAAAAAGAAATGCTAAGCAGGAGATGCTCATTCTATATAGAAAGAGGTTGTACCTATGAAATCAGCCACACTGGAGAAGAATATTGGCTCTAAGGACTGTGCTATTTAAAAATAGATTAGCAGAACTGATTATGAGTGATGGTGGGCACAATTTAGCCAGCTCCTTTGGTGAAGAGGGATAAAGCCCTTACTAAGGTTCAGGTGTATTGTATAGTGGATATAAAAGGTTTACACTCCCCTGTTAAAATGCCAGGTTTTTGTGATATAGCTCTCTGTGAACCATGGCTTTTGCTGTAGCAGGCAACTGAGTAAATATCAGGAAAATCCTACTAGGACAGCAGAACTTTATTTGGGGTTAATCAGAGTCTCTCTAATTAATGGCAGGTGTGTACCCAAGAAGACTGAATGCTGTAATTAAATCAAAACGTGCTTTAACAAAGTATTAGTTTAAGGGTGTGCACACTTATGCAACCGGCTTACTGTACATTTTTTGTTTGTTATATTTTGTCCCCTAACAGATTTGTTTGTTTTTCAATTGAATTGTACAGGTTATAGGTCACATTAAAGGAGGGTAAAGTTTTGAAATTATTTATTGTGGTCTCATTTTTTTTAATATAACAAAACCTGGCATTTTAACAGGGGTGTGTAAACTTTTTATACCCACTGTATATGATTAGAAGCTAGGGCTAGTTGAAGCTGGTGTGAGAAGGATGGACAAGCCTATTCTGGGGGATGGGTGAGCTGGAACCATCATAATCCCCCAGAGGATGGGTAGTGATGCAAGGACAGCTTTGTAGTAGATGTTCAGTGACCAAGATGTATTTGAGATAGCCTTCACTATGAGTGGAAAGGACAAGACACGTGCATGGAGGAAGGCATAGTGGCAACCATGGTGACAATGTCACAAGTATCCCACCTAGGGGAGGGGATAGGGCCTGTACTATATTTCCTCATTGCCAGAATACTGGCAAGAGTACAGATCATCACATGACTGTCTGGATGATGGCCCTTGTAGCTGATACTCAAAGATAGACGGTCAGCAGACATGAGGACAGACCTCTCAACTGTCAATATTTTTGCCTCAAATTTTGGTCTGTTCCTCATAAAATATGTGGTTTTCTGACAAATCACTGAGGACTGAAGTCACTAAATAATGATATGCATTTGAGTTTCAGACTTCATATACAGTACTTCAGAAAGTGCATGCTAACACAAATCCTGTTATTCTAGCAACTTTCTAAATTTATAAGAGCAATATTTAAAATCTGTCCCTATTTTGGGGGCCTTTGTCCCCTACATAATTGTAGGCTTTGTTTGGATGTTTTGCTATAAGAGGTTGTGAGGTATGCATGGGGGTAAAAAGCACATGGAAACAAAAAAACAAATAAAAACAAAAGGCCACCATTTATTTCCAAGTAGTTCAAACATTTTATAAAGAGAAACAGCGTCAGAATATGAAAAGGCTTGGCCATACCTTCAAGAAGTCTATAAAGGCCATGAATAACAATAGCATTCTGCTTCAGTGTGAAGTACACAATTTCCTGCTTGCATGCTGCAGTTCAGAACTTGCAGTGGAAAACTAAAGTCTACAGTGATCTTTATGAACAGGAATATGACATCTCATTTAGATCTTGTAAAATCTGATGCCTGAAGAGTGGTACAGAACAAAGACTTTAATCAAATGTCAGGCAAAGCAGTATGAAAATTTGATGGGGTCACCACAGCTGGACCTTTAACTTACACCATAAATGCAGGAGCTTGCACATGAAGGAAACATGTTAACCAGATATTTGATGTGCAAGTGCAGACCGTACTCACCAAGCCTAACACTGACTTCAGTGATGCACTTGCCCATTAGAATCCAGTTCCAGAAGCATAAGCATCACCTATAACAGTGCATTCTGTTTCATAGGTTCATAGGTTCATACTAGGCTATCTGCCCTAGGGCATTTATAAGCCTAGCCAGAGTGTGTTTGGCTTTCGCCACCCATTTTAAATTAATTTTGCTATGCCCTTTTTTGAGGTTAGTATACTGTGCCTCTGTCTAACAGTGACACAGAAGTCATACCCAGGGTAAACCTACGATCTCCCATCCACTCATCAAGATTCCTCTTGAAGAGAGTCAATGTGGGACTCTGCCTAACCTGGACTGGGATTTTATTCCAGAGTGAAGGGAGCCTCTGGGTTATGAATCTGTCCCTCCAGCATGTCCTATTTATTTCAGTGCTGAGGTTCAAGTCTCTCGAGCGCGTAGATCGATGGGATTTGGATTTTCTGAGGTGCAGCATGTCCATTAATTCCGGGTTGGACATGGCTTTATACGTCAGGCACAGATCGCCTCTGAGCAGGCGGTATGCCACTGAGTAGAGCTGGAGTTTCTTTAACCGGGCAGCATATGGCATCTGTTTGAGCCCTTTGATCCTCTTGGTGAGGTACTTTTGGGGTCTTTACAGTTGCTGCAGGTGTCTGGTAAGGTACATCCCAAAAGGGGCATTGTACTCAATTATGGGCCTGATGAGGGATGAGTAAAGAGGTACGATGACCTCCCCTGATCTAGTTGTGAATCCCTTCATGATTAGGTGAGCTATATAAAATGTTTTTCTAACCACTTTGGCCACGTGGTTGTCAAATGAGAGATTGCTATCAACTTGGGTCCCCAGGTCCCTAATGACTTCTTCTGTACTTAATGGATTACCACCTATGTGGTAATTTGTGGGTACTTTGTTTTTGCCAAAGGGGATGACTATACACTTTTTGGCGTTTAGCTTGAGGCCATGGCTCTGGCACCAGTTGTCTGTTTCTATGAGGCCCTTTTGGAGGATGCTTGTGTTGGCTGGAGAGTTGATTATGGCGCCCAGTTTGCAGTCATCTGCGAACTTGATCAGCCACAGTCCTTCCGTGTTGGCCTGTACCGCCGAGAAATATATACCGAACAAGAGAGGTCCCAGGACTGAGCCTTGTGGGACGCCACTTGTAACTGGTTTGGAGTCTGACATGGCTCCAGCAATTCTAACCATGTGGGTTCTGTCCTTGAGCCAGTTTGCAACCCATCTAGTGACATAGGGGTTTATATTTAAGCTGGTGAGCTTATCTATAATGCCCGAGTGGGGTATTGTATCGAAGGCTTTTGCGAGGTCCAGGTAGGAAATGAGATGTCTTATTTATGTGTTGCTACTCCAGTAGTTCAAAGACGCTGTCAAATAAGAAAAATGCTACCACATAACTAGATTTATCGGAGATGAAACTTAACTGGATTGGGACTGAAACCACACTAAAATTATAGGATGAAAAACTTAAAAAATAAGTACTCTACTGAAATGGGAAGAAGTGTTATGTATTAAAGTTGAAGGTTAAGCAATTTCTTACTTTCCATAATAGGAAGTAATAATCAAAGGATCATGTGTGTGCATTATTGGAATTGTTAGTGTTATTTCTGCGTATGTAGTTGTGCAAGCAAAGAACTATGACTGCTCAGTGGCTGTAAGTTCAGCATAGCAAGACCCCAAAACAAATTATACCTGGCACATAGACAAGGTCCACAACAATATGCCAGCAGTCTACATGCAGCTAATCTAGGCATGTGCATGTTTAAAATAACAGATACTCAGCTGTAATAAATGTCTCTTAATGTTGCAGGGAGCAACAATCATTGGGAAAACCATTCAAGTTGTAGGTGGATCTTTTTGTGACACTGTGCATCCATAAGAACATGTTTCTGTATCAACCCTAATCTCTGTGTTTATGTTGCATGAGTTATACCTGTAGCTAAAACTTGTAGTCAGGGATCATACTCTGTTTATCTATGGTACTAAGGAGAGAAGTCAGAACCAACTTATTTTGCCCAGTATCAGATATACATACTGCTGGGGTCATATAAACACTCTCAGGAGGTCATCCATGTCTGACTTCAGAAACTTTCTACAGTATGTAAGTGCTGAGATTCCTTTTCTGTTATCTCCAGTTTGGCACAATTCAAAATTGTTTTCATTTTCTTTTAGCTTTTCTTAGTATACATATTGTGATATCACAAATTGAGCTAGAAGGGTGTGATCTGCCTTTGTGCTACTTAGCACTTTTTTTGTCTTTGACATAGTTTTGACCATGATCCTAATGTTTATATCAGCAAAGTTCCCATGTTCAATGCCTAAAATGTGAAAGCTTTCCAAGAGTCTCAGTGATTATTGGATCACCTAGTCAGAGCACACATCATCGCTTCCTATATTTCCAGTGAAAAGACCACAGTATAAAACATTCCAAAAGTGACAATGGTTCAACCTGCCCACTAGCAGGCTATGAGAGAAACCTGTGGCGTGCATCAAGTCCATGAAGATGACAGTTATGGAAGGTGAAAAAAAAAAAAAAAAAAACAAGTAAAACCAGTGGAAAATAGACCAAAACCAAAAGTAAATCACCGGGAGCACACCAAATGGAGGTACGAATGATGTTTAATGAAACAACCACGACAGCAACAGACATAAAACAAGTACTGACAGCAAGGAATATTTTAACGCTCTCCAAACAAAGTTAGCGTTTTCGTTACACCTTCATCAGAAACACTAACTGCAAAAACAAGATTCTATATATACGTCACCTAATAAAAACTAATTGACATTTAATCTTCAATTAATTGAATAATGAAACTTTCTTAAAGAACAAGTACAATTTAAAAACAAAATCAATGTGAAACAGTATAATACAATATAAAACAAGGTTGTGTGCTATGAAACTCTTGCCTATATATTTACTTTAATTACAGAATGTAAACAACCAACAAGTAAAAGATGTAGAATAAATGTATAGATGTGTATATATAACAAATGTATTATAAAAACTTATGTAAATAATTATAAATATATGACCGTATAGTATTTATGTCATGAATGGTGGAATAATTCAATATACCAAGTTGTATGTATAAAAAATGACAATAAGTTAAAAATGTGTTTATATATTGTATAAATATAATTATTAAATATAAATGTGTATAAAAATGTAAATATATAAATATATAATATTGTATATTGAATAGAAAATATATAAAAATGTATACAAAATTTTTAAAAATTAGAGTTTGGCTTGTCTTAATTTCAGGACTGGTTTAATAGAAACCATGTCATTAAGTCCTGGAGGTCTTGAGGCATCTAACCATAATTGCCAAAAAAGTTCACGATATTCTAAGCGTGCCTCCCACATACTGCCCCTAATGTCCTTGTTGACTATTTCTAGGACAAAAAATGTAAAACTTGCATCATTACAATCCTTTTTATGACGATACAATGCATTGTTAATGTTTTCCTTACTAATTTCATAGTGATGTTCATAAATCTGTGTTTTTAGTTTCCTTTTCGTCTTTCCTATATAAAAGGAATTACAAAATTTACACAGGGCGATATAGACAAGTCCGTGGGAAAGACAATTTGCATAACATTGACTATACAAGACCTTATTTCTACTAGTTAATTCTATATGTGAAGCATTACACAAATAACTGCATTGTGTGCAGGCACCACATTTGTAAGTGCCTACTTTGATTCCTTTTTTAAAATGACGTGAATTATGGCCAAACTCAAACAAATTTTTAAAATTAAGATCCCTTCTGTATGTAAAATTCAAATTACTTTGTTTTAACAAATCAATATCAGTGATTTCCTGAAATTTTTGCCATTCTTTTAAAACAACACTCTTAATAATTCCTGAGTCACCGTTGTAATCTAAAATAAATGCATCCTGTTTAATAATGTCTGGATTAATGTCATTAGAGGTAGTTCCTATCTCATTAATAACATTGTCATGTCCTAATATAGGAAAAAATCTATTCCTTCTACCATTGATAACTTCATTTTTTACTTCCTGTATAAGAGATAGTGGATATTCTCTATCTTTAAACATATCACAAACTTTGTCACATTCAATAATAAATTCACTATCCTCAGAAGTCATCCTGCTGACCCTAACTAGCTGACCCTTAACCAGATTCTTTTTCTGGAAAAAAGGGTGGCCACTCTTGAAATGGAGATAGGAATTAGAAAAGGTTGGTTTTCTATAGATTTTAGAAGAAAATCTATCATTTAACTTTGATATACTAATATCTAAGTAATTGAGAATATCCTCACTAATCTGGTAAGTAAAATCCAAGAAACAAGTAGTTCCTTTTAAATAAGACAAAACTTCCAGGAATTTTGGTTTTCCTGCTATCCAAAAGATGCAAATATCATCAAGAAAACATTTATAAAAGATCCAACATTCCTTAAATTCACAATTGTTTACAAAAGTATGCTCCCACCAAAATAAAATTAAATTGGCATAAGTTGGAGCACAATGAGCACCCATAGCGACACCCTTGGCCTGTTTATAAAATTCATCTTCATAGTACATGAAATCGTTGTTTAAAATAATGTCCATTAATGTTAATATGGTTAGAAAGTCGTTATTGGAAAAATGTCCAAAGGTATTCATATATTCTTCCAGCCAATTTAAACCTATTTCATGTGGTATACTACCAAATAAATCAACAACATCTAATGTAATAAAAAGTAAATTTTGATGGAATAACTCTGGTTTTACTTGTCTAAGGAAATCCCAAGAATCCTTTAATGTTGTTTGACCTCCCCAGGATAAATCTTTGAGTTTGTTATCTACAAATTTTGCAAGTGGTGATGTGATTGCACCTTCAGAGGCCACAATTAATCTGAGTGGAGGGTCCACCACACACTTGTGCACCTTTGGAATGCCGAATACAGATGGTACTCTAGGTTTTTTATTTAATAAAAATTCAAAGGTGTCCAAACAATTAGTTATGGAAGGTGCCCTTTTCAGGACAACCCATCACATGATTTTATTTCACTGCCAGACTGATTGGGGAAGACAAGGGAATTGGAGGCTCGAAATTTGTTAAAAACCTCTGAACTCATGAGGATCCTGATATTGCCCTTGATGATTTAGAGGTAAAGCCCACACTGCCACTGATGAAATATCACAGGAGCATGATAGGTTCACCTCTGGAACCACCTTAAGGGATGTAACTTAAGATGTCCAAATGATACACCCATGTCCAGGTCTCTAGAGCATGACCGTGCCTGGCCAGCTGACTTCAGATGATTTCTCATGTTCTCCTGTGAAGATTTGGCAGTTGCTCACAGGACATGGAAGGCTTTTTCCAAGTTCTCCCCAGCTCATGCAAGACTGACTGGATGGGATTCAGAATACCTTTGTAAGTTCTCTGATGTTAGACATATGTGTGATATTTGATGTCTTGTCCAACTTGTCTTAATGGGTACAAGTTCATACCTTTAGGAAAATATAGATTGACACCAGTGCAGTGCCCCCAAGCAAGTTACTCATGACCCAGCACAATCTTTGGCATATCCTGCTCCCAGCGATAGTGCCCCATCACCAAACATAGCCATTGCCATGTGTACCTACTGATCTCTGGCCACTGCTTTATAGAACTAAAGTTATTTTTCTAAAAAGGGAATTCTGAGGATCCTAAGAGCCTTTACCTGAGATGGTCAAGGTTGATGAGACTTCCTTTATCAACATATTACCTCCGTATGACATGTCTTCTGAGGAAACTCAGGATTATGAAGTACACTATAGATTGGACTATAGCTCTTCTGCATTTTTAGAAATTCTTTAAGCAATATTTGGGCAAGAAGGAAGGGGAAGCTTGGATAATTCCCCCACTGAGTCTGTCATGATGTATGCCATTTACAGAGCCTAGAAGCATCTGGATTCAGCTTTCTCTGCACCTAGGAAAGTAGACCGAGTAGACAGACAGCCTTTCTAAGCATGCTAGCACATGTCTCAGAGGTGACAGCACATTTTTACCTTAGTTTCTGATATGGAGTCTATGGTATAGACAGAGTGGACATGAAGCAGCACTGTGCCACCTTGGGACTCTGATCCCTTAATTATTTATTTCATGTATCTAGGTTCTAGTCATCTGTATCAGATCAAGATCTGGAAAAAACTGTCAGATCTACCTGAATCTGAGGCTCTAGAAAGACTCTTAGCATGGCTTATGAGGTAAGATAGTCTGTACTGTTTTTCTTAGCTTTGCTAAGACTTTTGACATTCTTCCACTTAAATGATAATTAACAAACTAACATCATTAAAAGTAAATTCAAACATAATTCAGTGAGTAAAACATTTATTACATAACAGGGCCTGCCGAGTGTGTGTGTGTGTGTGTGTGTGTGTGTGTGTGTGTGTGTGTGTGTGTGTGTGTCAGCAAGTTTACCACTGCTTTCACTACTACAGCTAATGGGGTTTGGCTTTATTGGCCTGAAATTGTCCATTAAAATGACTTCAAATGTAAAAGTCATGGGCAATCAGAATCACCATATAGCTGAAACACCTGATGTTCATAAGGGTCATTTGCATATCTCATGTGCCTTTGTTACAGGAGGTTTGGGAGGTCACTCACTGGAAGTTCTAGCTTGGCTGGAGTTTTCATTTAGTTTTTTACTGATTGGCAAATAATAGTATAAAATACTGCAAAGTGCCCTTTTGTCACAAGAGAAATAATTCTAAACATTACAAGTACTGGTAGTCAACACAAGCCTTATTATTATTGTCTCTTAATTACGATATGAAGAATGCGAATCAGAAGCACAGAAGACACCAGTCCAAGCACAAACAAGCAAGATAATCCAGTAAAATCCAAACGGTTTAATGAAGCGCTTTTTGTTATAGCAAATGTTATAACTTCTTCAGATCAAAATAAATACAAACATCCGCATTTAAGTACCTTGTTTTAAAAAACATGTGACAATAATACACCAACCAGCTAGTTGTGCATTCAATGGTAATTTCCGATTAAATAACTCACTATATAAATTAAAAGAGATACTGTGAATAAACATTTCAAAACAAACACTACACAGTAAAAGCATCTTATACTAGTACAATACTCATACTGTTTTAAATATCATTATATAAATTTTAACAATATTTGCCAGTAAATATACAAGGCAAGCATTCATATAATAATTTACCTGTTTAAACTCTTAAGTTTTAACAGGCACAAAATGTTACATGCTTCATTTAATCCTGGGTTATAAAATGCATTTAAAGTTAACTGCCAGAATAACTCTAGTTCTTCCAAAAGTAATGATGTAGGACCACCTCTTGCATCCATTTGTATTTGGTCAATAGCTTTAAAAGTAAATGTATGCCCTCCAGTCACTTGGGAATGTCTTGCCAAGGCATTTTCAAGTTTGTTCTTATCAATGGCATACACATGCTCATAGATTCTGTCACGTAGTCTGTGTTCGGTTTTCCCTACGTAGAAGGCTGTGCAGAATCTACACTTAGCTAAGTACACTACAAACCTGGAATTGCATGTAAGCTTAAATTTAAGTTGATATTTCTTACCATTAATAATAAATGTCTTTCCTGTGTCAATCAGGCTACAAAATCTGCATGTACCACAAGGTGACTTTCCATCTTTATTATTCACAACTGGAACTTGTTTACTATTTAACAAATCTTTGAGGTTACATCCTCTTTTAAACACTATGTTAGGTGAATGGCCTAACTTCCCTAACAAAAATTTATCATTACTAATTAATTCCCAATTTTTAATTAAAATACGAGAAATTGCTGAACTATCCAGGTTGAAAGTAGTAATAAAACTAGACTTGTAATTTGGTGGTGAGCTTGCTTGTAGTGATGTTATATTATGTGTAGGTTGTGTATTTATTATATTAATGAATTCATCTTGGACATTCAAAACTCTGCCATCATTGTATAAAATAGGAGAAATCACTCTATTTTTTCTTTTATATTGGACTTCCTGAACCACTTCATTGATTTTATATATATATATATATATATATATATATATATATATATATATATATATATATTCAATAGGGTAGCCATGTTTCACAAACATATCACTAAGAAATGTGCATTCAGTGATAAACTCAGACTCAAGGGATACCATTCTCACTGCTCTTATTAATTGTCCTTTAACAATAGAGCGCTTCTGTGAGAACGGATGAGCACTAGAGAAATGCAAGAACGAATTGCAATAAGTCTTTTTCCTGAAAATTTTAGAGACCATCCTAGAGTTCTCCATATCCTTTGTCAATTTAATGTCGAGATAATTAATTGAAACAGTACTGTAATTAAAAGTGAACTCAAGGAATTCTGTTGTATTGTTCAAATAATCAACGAAAACATTAGCTTCTCCTAGATCCCCACGAAAGATGATAAAAGTATCATCCAAAAAAAAAAAACGGGTGTAAAATGCTATGTTCACCATGTGTAAAGGTTTTTTTTTAAAATAAACTCTCTCTCCCAGAAAGCTAAGACCAAATTAGCTAAACTGGCACCACATAGCGACCCCATAGCAACACCTATCCTTTGTAGAAAAATTTCATGATCAAACAAAAAGTAGTTATTAGTAAGAATAATGTCAAGTACTTCTACTAATCGTATTTCTAGATCAGGTGCCCCCTTCGATTTCAACATTAAACTCATCCATTCTATACCTTCTTCATGTGGGATGGAGGTATAGAGGTCTTTAACATCAATTGTTAAACAGTTGTTGTTACTATTATATTCTAAGCCATTTATATTGTCTAAAAAAGTCCAGGAATCTTTACATATCTGTGGCTCCGACGTAAGGTATTTCTGTAATATAGTATCAACAACTTTTGCACAAGAGTAAGTTAATGACCCTCGACTGTCAATGAGAGGTCTCATTGGTGGATTTTGGATGTTTTTATGAACCTTAGGTATTCCAAACATCACTGCAGTCTTAGAATAGGGCACCATTATATAATTATATGTGTTTATATCAATTTTAGCCTCAATGAACAAATCGTTAAGGTAACCCTTAACACGATTTTGAGCTATATTTAGTTCATTGAGGGACACTTTGGTATAAGCGTCACTATCTAGCAATATCTTCATCCTGTTGTTATAGATGACCTGATCGAAAATAACTGAACCACCACCCTTATCTGGTTTAATCACTCTGATGTTCAATGATCTCAAGTTGTGGAAAGCTGCCATTTCATCATCAGTGACATTTTTCTTAATGTACCTACCATTAAATTGTGATATATGACTAAAATCTAGTTCACATATATTTTCAAAAATGTTCAATACAGGGTGAATTGGGGGTTATACACAGTAGGGATGATGAATTTATTGTCTGTTTCTTTAGAACTACCCAGCAATACATTCAAGTTAAGCTTCCTAACAAAACATTTAAGGTCCATAATAACCCTAGCTAAGTTAACATGCTTGCTGGGAACAAATGTATTGCCTTTAGATAACAAATCCACTACTGTTGGATCAACCACAATGCCTGAATAATTAAATACATGAAAGTCACCAGCAGAATTGGTCAAAATATTGACAGTTTCATTTACATCACCTGCTAATGTTTCCATTTGTTGTTGCATGGTTTGTTCCTGAATTTCTGGAACTTTTTTGGCTCGGCCCATTGCCTGTTTGATTGCCATTGTGAAAATTTTGATTGTTGTTAATATTGCTAGATGTACTGTTGGCTTCATTATTTAAATTGTGAATACGTTCACTACGTCTTGGCAAATCAGTATTTTGAATGGATTGGTTGATGGACACATAAGAAACATTGTTATTGCTTGAATCATCCTGGCCATCAGATCTATGCCCATTTGGTAACCATACTTGCAATGGCGATGGATGGAGATAAGCTGTACCATGGTCATAAGCTGACCTATCCCATTTCAGTTTTTTAATTTTATTATTTTTAAGCCTCTCAAAAAACTTGATAAGTTCCAAATGAAAGTCAGAGTCAGGAATAAGGCCTGTAGTATAATGGAATGAACGAAGCCCTTTAGGAAGAAGCTGTTGCTGTAAGCACTCAGCAAAATACACTACTTCAAGCTGTAACTTTTTTAATTTTAAAAGCTTATGGTTGAACAGTTTAAGTTTATCAGCTAGAAGAGTTGTACTGACCTGTGTATTAGGAGTGTATTGGCCGGTTGCCCTTGCCCTGACATGGAGCCAGTTTGAAGCTTCATGTTCACATTAATCCCCTCAGAAAGGAGCGGAGCACCTATAAGCCCCATAGCACTCTGTCTATTGTTTACCTGCCCTCGCAGGTTTCCATCATCTGCTCTAATAGAACTACAATGCGGTCTTTGACCCAATGGAATAGAATTGTTAGTATTAATGGTAACTCCGCTGTTACCTGCATAAACATTGGAAGCTGGTTGCTAAGAAGATTCCGATAAAACCACAGGAGGATTAAGCGCTGCTACCACATTCACTCCTTGGTTGGAACCTCCACATACATATGGAACATCTAAAAACTCAAGCCGAGATGATAACAAGTCCAGTGATGTGAGCACATTGATAAGAGCAGTCAAATTTGCCAATTCAGTTTGAGATTGACTGAATAAACGTGGACTGTTTGGGCTGGTAGGTCCTCCTGATGCCATGACATGAAACGAACAAGACAAGCAAACTAAATAAAATAAACTGACGTGAAAAATGCGAATCAGAAGCACAGAAGACACAAGTCCAAGCACAAACAAGCAAGATAATCCAGTAAAATTCAAACGGTTTAATGAAGCACTTTTCGTTATAGCAAATGTTATAACTTCTTCAGATCAAAATAAATACAAACATCCGCATTTAAGTACCTTGTTTTAAAAACCATGTGACAATAGTACACCAACCAGCTAGTTGTGCATTCAATGGTTGTTGTTGTGTCTTTTGGCTTTTCCTGGTTAGGGGTTGCCACAGCAGAACTCCGGTCCACTAATGATTGGCAGTATATTTTTACGTGCCGAGATGCCGGCACTGACGCACAACCTTCAATGAAGGTACGCCCATTCACACATGTCTCCACACAGAAGACGCTCTAGCTGAGAATTCAATGGTAATTTTTGATTAAATCACTCACTATATAAATTAAGAGAGATACTGTGTATAAACATTTCATAACAAACACTACACAGTAAAAGCATCTTATACTAGTTCATAGGTAGGTACTAGGCTATTGGCCCTAGGGTCTATACAAGCCTAGCCAAAAATGTACCCTGGCTTTCGCCACCCAAGAAAATTATTTTTCTGTGCCCCTGTCAAGCAGAACCACAGAAGTGATCCCCGGGGTGAATTTCCTATTACCCATCCAATCATCAAGATTTTTCTTGAAGAGTGCTAATGAGGAGCTCTGTTTGACATAGATAGGTAGTCTGTTCCAGAGTATGGGAAGTCTCTGGGACAGGAATCTATCCCTCCAGCATGTTCTGTTTATTGTGGTGACAAGGTTTAGGTCCCTAGAGCATGTAGCTCGGAGGGATTGGGATAACTTTAAGTGGAGCATGTCCAACAGCTCTGGGTTTGACATAGCTTTGTATGTTAGGCAGAGATCGCCTCTGAGTAGGCGATATGCGATGGAGTAAAGCTGGAGTTTTTTGAGATGGTCTGCGTAAGGCATCTGTTTGAGGCCAGTAATCCTCTTTGTGAGGTATTTTTGCGGCCTTTCCAGTTGTTGTAGATGAGAGGTATTTTTGCGGCCTTTCCAGTTGTTGTAGAACAATACTCATACTGTTTAAGTACAATACTCATACTGTTTTAATTATCATTATATAAATTTTAACAGTTAACTTTAAATGCATTTTATAACCCAGGATTAAATGAAGCATGTAACATTTTGTGCCTGTTAAAACTTAAGAGTTTAAACAGGTAAATTATTATATGAATGCTTGCCTTGTATATTTACTGGCAAATAATGTTAAAATTTATATAATGATATTTAAAACAGTATGAGTATTGTACTAGTATAACATGCTTTTACTGTGTAGTGTTTGTTTTGAAATGTTTATTCACAGTATCTCTTTTAATTTATATAGTGAGTTATTTAATCGGAAATTACCATTGAATGCACAATTAGCTGGTTGGTGTATTATTGTCACATGTTTTTTAAAACAAGGTACTTAAATGCGGATGTTTGTATTTATTTTGATCTGAAGAAGTTATAACATTTGCTATAACGAAAAGCTCTTCATTAAACCGTTCTGGTTTAAGTACTTGGGCTCTAAACCAGTTATTTTACATTAGGAAGGTTTGTTATGTACACTCTTGTGGCAGGAGAGGATAGCCTACACCCTTCTGAGCTGGGAATTTCTGTTGAAGGCTTATTGTGCCTGTTATTCAGCTTCATTCTGGTTTAATCACTTGGGCTCCAAACCAGTTATTTTACATTAGGAAAGTCTGCAGTCTACATTCTTGTGGCATTCCTGTCTAGATGGATATTTTAACTACTAGAACATCTAGGTTGCACATAGCTGAGCATTGTTCATCAGATAAAGTATGCGAGGGGTGTAAATACAGTTTAACAATGTAGGCAAAATTCTCTCATAAAACCAAAACTAATCCTATAGAGGTTGTCAGTGACACTTGCACGCTGCTTAGTGCACAGGGTAAAGACCCTACACATAAAACTACTTATGCTGAGGCACTTACGGGTAACCTTCCTAAAACACTAAGACCTCCTGCACAGTACAATCAAAGAAAGGGTCCTCAGCCATCATGTAAACATTCCATTAATACACCACCCACAGCTACACATAGTAACACTGTATTCAATGCCTCTACTGTTAGCCCCTTAAGGCAAACTGGAGCACAGATGAATTTCCTGGTCATGGGTGATTCTATAGTGAGGCACACTGATTTCCCTCTTGCTAGACTGAGTAAGGAGAGAGTCAGAGCTGCCTTTCCAGGGCTAGGATCCATCAGGTCACACAGGCACTTAGGTCTTTGAACCACAGATACCAGTATGACTCTGTCATAGTACATGCTGGTGTTAATGACCTGAGATGTACCTCCCTTGCCTATCAAGCTTACTAATTATGTGTATCAGTCAGGTATGAGCCTATCAGTGAGCAGCATACTACCTTCTCTAAGGATGATGCCATGTTACCAACAGAAAATGGTTGATTTTAACAATTGGCTTAGCTTCTAGTGTCAGTCCAGTGGGATACAATATTTGACAGCCTGGGAGAACATGGTTGATAGACCATGCTGTTTTACCAGGGATGGTCTGCACTTATCCCCTCTAGGCTTTCAGATATTGGCAAAGACCTTTTCCATCCCCATACTGCCTTTTTATGCAATGCCAAAACAGTAAACCTACTGACTTAACTGAACCTATGAAGGAATATCTAAAGGTGGCACTGCTTAATGCTAGAAATCTTAACAAGAAACTCCACTCCCTGTAAGACTTCCTTTCTCTGGAGAGTGTAGACGTGCGTAATAATACATAAATACAGATATTTCAAACACTGGCATTAATGCCATTCTAGCCTGCCAATATACCAAAACACTTGTTCCCATAATAAGTGTCCAGGCTGTTCTTAAAAATATCTAAACTAATACTTGCTTTAATGCAATTTGGTAGTCTGTTCCATGCATCAGCTGCTCTCTCAGAGAACCAGTTAGTGCACTTCTCATTCCTATAGAATCTTTTTTAATTTCTCCAAATCTTTTGGGTTTCTAATACCATGATGGGAAAGGACTCCATTCCTAAGTCAGTGTATGATTAAAGTTCATGAAATTAGTATTGGTTCAATCCTTGATGTCAGCCAGAAGTGCTCTTCACAGCACCAATCCCCAGTAATGACTCCTGTAATTTGTATGGAGTTACATATGCCAGTAACATATCTAAATATGATTGTAGATTCTTTTTTATAAAACCTGTAGCTCCTACTACTATTGGAACTGTCTGGGCATCTTTCTTCTACACTGCTCTCATTTCTACCTGCAAATCCTGATATTATATGACTTTGTGTCTCTTTGTATGCAAGACACTGTAGTCACTGGGTGTAGCGATTTCAGTGATCAAAGCTACTTTTGTCTTCTTTTCATGGACCACTATATCTGGTTTTCTAGCATCTATCTTTTGAACTGTTAGTAATGGGTGAGCCCATATGATGTAGACTTCATTGTTTTCTATGATGTTTTGTGGCTCATGTTTCCCATGTTTTTCAGCCAATGCAATATTATAATGTTTGCAGAATCCCCAGTGCAACAGTCTTGCCTCATTATTATGCCATGCAGTGTATAGTCCTCCTGCCATTAGAATGTCACAACCACCAGCAAGGTGTGCAATTGTTTCCAATTCTGTTTTACAAAACCTACATTTGTCTGTTTCTACCACATGTTCAATGGACTTTGTAAACCAACGTGTATGTAGTCCACTATTTTGGGCCACCAATATTACCTTTCATCTTTTGGTTTGAATTCGCCTCTCCATAACCATTCCTGCATTTGATCCTGATCAACATGAGGTTGTTCCAGGAGTTTTCTATACTTGCAACTCTATTTATGCATTTTCCATGTTTCTGGCCTTTTCATTTGATCCTTCACCTTATATTTTTCTTTTGTTTTTTTGGCACATTCAGTTGCTGCCTGATTTTTATCTACTTCTGGTTTGATTTCCATTCCCGCTTGATGCCAATATGCTTCTACTAGACTAAGTAGGGAAGTCATCTTAGATTTATTCTCCTCATGTTTGAAAACTTTCACAATGTTTGGGTCTTTTGAGGCCAGCAGATATGCATGCATCCCACAACTGCAGATCTATTCATGTAATCAGTTTCAAGGAGGCCCATACCTCCTTCGGAATGGGAAATATATAATCTTGGTATGCACTGATTTTTATAAATCATTTGATGATTCCAAAATGATACTATGACCAACAGTGACATAGAAACTTGTAGCAGGTTTTGGAAAACTATTATCACAACAAAGAAAACTATTACTAATTCATATAAAATGATAAATGAAATCAAATACCAGAAAGACCTCCTCTTCTCTAACTACTGGAGAAAAATTAAACCATCCATAGATGATCAGCAAATAAGCCAGGCAATCAATCTAATACTGAAGATTATACCCCTCAAAAAGTAAGCATACACTCAGCTCATGATCAATAATAATGCTTATTTTACACCTGCAATCCTACACAAATTTAACACATCAAAATCACCTTTCTGCCCACACTGTAAGGACCAGATAGCTGACTTAATCCATGTATTTTGGAGCTGTAAATGTGTCTATAAACTCTGGAACTCTCTCAAGGTACAATTACAAAAAACAGGTTATCAAACATCAACATTAACTTGGGAATTCACTCTCTTACACATTCTCCCACCCAACATACCAAGAAAACAAGCAAATACACTTTTAACAATTTTCCTACTAATGAAACTGTATATAGCTTTTAAATGGCTAGATACGATAAATATCTCTTGGGAGGGTTTTAAGCAAGTAGCTATACAACACCTTTTAGCTCATAAAATATTAATAGATAAAAGAAACAAAAGCGTGAAATCCAGAGAAATTTGGGAAAAAAACTTTAATATCATATAAGCATAATTCATCACACAGCAACTTAGAAATATACTATAATGGAACCAAAGAGCACATACAAGTTCAGATATTAAATAATAGCCTGGATATTACGAATGTATATACTGTCTATATAACTGTGGAACTAACAGTGAAACCATCTATGTACATAGTGTAAATAGGTATGTTGTACGACCTATATCCTGTGGTATTCGACATCAATGTATAACATACACATATATGATCATGCTGTAAGATAGTTTTTATTTGTGACATTTATTATTGTAAAAATAAAAATAAAAATTATTGAAAAAAAATAAATCATTTGATGAGCATGAAGCATCCTTCTTGTTTTCCTGTCTAATTTATCCAACACCTTTTGAGGCAGTCAGTCACTCTAAAACTGTAAATTAGGACAGGAAGAGCAAATTGGTTTATAGCTTGAACTTTGTTCCTAGATGTCAATGCTGTTTTCAGGACTAATTTAAGTCTTCTAAAATATTCCTTACTGAGTTTTATTCACATTTGTTCAGGTTTTATTGATGATCCTTCATCAATTTGCAAATATTTATGTAGTCAATCTTGCTCAAGTTCTTTTATATCACATTCTTGTCTCAAACTGATGTTTTCTTGGTGCTACAGCTTTCCTGCTTTAAAGGTTGCTTTTGCACATTTATCAAGTCCAAATGACATTCTTATATCATCTGAAAAAGTTTTGACTGCTTGCAGTTGTGCTTTCATTTCCTCATCTGATGAGCTATACAGTTTGAAATCATCAACAAAAAGAAGACGAGGAGTCTTTATACTTTGTTGCTGTCTAGGAGCCAAATTAAAGCCATGACCTAATCTGTTAAGCAGAGAGCTTAATGGGTTAAGGGCAAGGCAAAAGAGCAGCGATGACAGAGAGTCATTCCGGAATATCCCCCTTTGAATTTTTATCCCTAGGATAATAATTTGTCCTTTATCATGGCTTAACTGCAAAGGGGTTTGCCACAGTTTTGTGGTCACTGTGATGTAGTTTATCAGTGTGGGGTGTATCTTATACATTTTTAAGCACTGTTTTATCCATGAATGTGGGATACTGTCAAATGCTTTTTTGTAGTCTATCCATGCCATGCTTTGATTCTTCCCCTTTTTACAGTTTTCTGCTATGACTTTATTTAGCAACAAATGATCCTTTGTTCCCCTTTTTACAGTTCTCCACTATGATTTTATTTAACAAATGATCCTTTGTTCCATATGACTTTCTTTTATTACCCTTTGGTTCTTTTGCTATAATTGGGTTTTCTTCTAAATGACTATAAACTCTGTCAGCATCACTGTATAGTTTATACATTGTCAGAAGGTAAGTTATTGGTCTCTAGTTTTTTGGGTAGCTTGCAGGTTAATGCTTAAGTAGGAGCATTGTTTTTCCTAGCCAGGCTGGTGTCTGTTCTGGGTGCACATATAAATAGTTTTTACTCATGGCTAAATCTTCATGCAAAGATGTTAATACTTTTAGCCAGAAGTTAGGTACTGCATCTGGGCCTGGGGTTTTTCAGTTAGAGGCTTTTCTTAACTTTGTTTCAATCTGTCTGGCTGTTACTTTTTCCCATTTCATATCCTGTAGATTTGAACTTATTCTTTCTTTTACTTTTTCTATCCATTTAGCATCTGTGTTATGTTTCACAGGATCTTTGCAAATATTTCTCCAAAATGTATCTATTTTTTTCTTTTTTTTGGCGGTCTTTCAATTCCTTTTACCTTGTTTCTCAATTCTCTATAAAACATTTTTGGGTCATCAATAAATTGCTTATTTTGAAATTTTCCTTTATATTTATCTGTGTATTTCTAAGTTTTTCTGCTGTGCTGATATTTTTAGTTTATTATTTGTGATAGTGCATGATAAATCCTGATCCATTATAATATTGCACATTGCTTTTATCACGTCTGTCTAAGTATTTTTGTTGATCTGTTCCATCTTTTATACTCTTCTAACAGTGACACTTCTTGTCTTAATTGCTTTATACTTTTCTGTATTCAGTACTTCCTTGAGGGCATTCAATTTCTTCCTGTCCTTTCCATGTGGTAGGACATTATCTGTTATTAATTTGGCTGCACAGTAATGTATCCTATTTACTTCTGTTATATCGCATGAATCTCTATGGACAGTCCTAATTAGTATGTTCATTTGTTTTATCAAACGTCTAACTTTTTGGGTTTTATTGAACCTCTGCAGTTCTGTTTCTTTCATTGATCTTAATATGTCTATCCATCTTTTTAAATCAAGCAAATCTTCTCTTAGATGATTTTCTTTTAAACTGCGGACACATTCTTTGTTCACCATTTCCTACAGGCATTTTGTAGAAAGTTTTAGAGCTTCTTCCTGTGCCATGTTCTCCTCAGTTTCACCCTGTGTCATCCATTGCTCTTTCATATGGGAACTCACTAGCCTATCATGCCACGACATTGACTATTTCAGTGTTGGCACAGTTTCCTGTTCTTTCCTTTGCTGTATAGCTCCAATTGAATCTTTGTACTGATTTCCTATGGGAGGCTCCAAAGTATCTTCATATATCAACTGATTAGATGCTTCATGCTCTACTGGTTTCTCCTTAATTTAGGTGTCCCTTGCTCTATCCTGTTGTGTTGTTATCTGAGTTAAATTTTCTCACTAAATCCTTCACTTTGCAAGTAATCCATAGCCGCAGTTTCTTTAACTTCCCCATTACTAATCCTCTTTTCTACTTTTATTCTTTGTTTTCTTATTTTTGGATTGCAAAATTTTCCATATCTGGAAGTTTTTGCCTGTATTTCTCTTCAAATATCTGTGGTGCTGCTCTTTTTGCATTGATTAGTTTTGCTTTCGCCCTTGCATAAATGTTGCACCATATTAAATATCTTTTTCTTTCCCATGTCCATATTTCTTCTTCAGAGGTCTCCTTCTCCTCTCATTTCCCCTTACTTTGGAGACTAGTCATTCCATTATGCAGTGATATGACCTGTGTTAGACTTTCTACACTGAATCCTTCACTTCACAAATATTCCATAACTTCAGATTTTATTCTTTAACTTCTGATTGACTAATTTTCTGTTCTACATTCCCTTTTTTAATTTAGCCAAATATTTTGGGTTTCTAATACCATGATGGGAATGGACCCCATTCCTAAGTCAAAGTATGATTAAAGTTCATGAAATTAGTATTGTTTCAATCTTTGATATCTGCCAAAAGTGCTCTTCATAGCACCTGCAATGTGCCCAGTAATGACTCCTTCTGCAATTCGTACGAGGTTACATGTATTGGTAACATATCTAAATATGATTTTTTATAAGACCCGTTGCTCCTACTACTATTGGAACTGTCTGGGTATCTTTCTTCCACATTGCTCTTGTTTCTGCCTGCAGAGCCTGATATTTTATGACTTTGTGTCTCTCTGTATCCAAGACACTGTAGTCACTGGGTTTGGCGATTTCAATGATCAATGCTACTTTTGTCTTCTTTTCATGGACCACTATATCCAATTTTCCAGCATCTGTCTTTTGAACTGTTGGTAATGGGTGATCCCATGTGATGTAAACTTCATCATTTTCTATGATGCTTTGTGGCTCATGTTTCCAGTGTTTTTCAACCACTTCAGTACCATAATGTGCATAATCCCCAGTGCAACAGTCTTGCCCCATTATTATGCCTTTCAGTAAACAGTCCTTCTGCCATAAGTATGTCACAACCAGCAATGAGGTGTGTGACTGCTTTCAGTTCGGTTTTACAAACTCTACATTTGTCTGTTTCTCCCACATGTTCAATGGACATTGTAAACCAGCATGTTCCCTCTTTGTGATCTTATTTGTTATTGTGAAATTTTCCATATCTGGATGCCTTTGCCTATATTTCTCTTCAAATATCTTTGGGGCTAACTTTATTTGTGTTGATTAATTTGGCTTTATCCTTTGCATAAACATTGCATCATATCAGAGTTCTCTCTTTCCTATGTCAGTTTTTCTTTTTATACTGTTCAAACATCTCTAAATTTTGTTCTTTAAATTTTTGTACTTCCTCAGTTGCTTCTTTTTCCAAATAGCAGAAGGTTTCTTGTTCTATATAGTGTTTTTTTCATGGATTTGTTGCATTAACAAACACACATTTTTATTTGAAGCTTCTGACAGTTTTTCTTGTGGAAGTATTTTTCTTTCCTCTAATTTCTCTCTTAATCTTTTCATGTATCTTTTGTCTGGAAATTCTGGGATTCTTGCATAATAGTAACAACACAGAATTTCTTTCTTATCCTCAACAGTCCACTCTATTGTCTGCATGGCTCTTTTTCGGCCTATCAGTTTTTGTGATTTTTGTGGACAGCTACTTCCATCTACAACAGGGGGGGGCATCTTCCCCCTAGGTCTGGCATAGTAGGAATATTTCCATGTCTTGAGGATTCTACACTGTCATTTTTTCCAGTCCTGGTATCAGTACAGCTACCAGAATTGGGCACTTTTTTATCCTGAGACTTGTGCACCCAGCTATCTTCTTTATTTTTAACCTACTTCTGTCTATGATATATGCTATATAAATTACAGCCTATATATCAGTGTCATCTTGGTGAGATTTTGTGAAAAACAAGGTCTACCGTGTTTGGGAACTCACCAAGATGTGAGGATGAATTCAGTACCAGCAATACTTCTCTATTTTTGCTGATTTTATCATCTCTCCATTTGCACCCCTCTTCTGCATAGGTTGTATGATGATTCTCTAGTACTTTTTGATAACCCCAAACATTTCCAGAGATAGTTGTCTCTAAATACCTTATATACCTGAATAAGATCTCCTCTTAGATATCTATAAGAAACACTGTATAATGAAGACATGGTTTAAAGTCACAGAGATTACATCAGCAATGCAAGGTTATAATGCCTTTCACACCTTTAGACCAGCTACTGCACAGGAGGGAACTAAAGGTGGAGGAGTCTCAGCCTATATTAAAACCAACCTCATATCCAGACTAGTTAAAGTGTATGACCCACTGGAACTCATATATGTGCAACCCACCATAAACAGGATGTCATACCATATTCTTGCAAACTATAGGTCCCCCTCCATGTCCCAGGAAAACAATAATACCTACATCAATGTACTAGAGTCTCTCACTGTTCAACCCAGAACAATATTCATGAGGATCTCAACTAGCCTTCTAAAGGTTGGGAATCCTGCACCATTTCTAATGCACAAACCTAGAGATTCCCAAACTTTGTTAATACCATCATCCTGGAACAGTAGGTCCATTTTCCTATTGGGGGTACAAGCATCCTTGACCTTGTTCTCATGAACATGGGGAACTGATGTTTCTCACCCAATGTAATGTCTTCACACATCAAATCTGACTGTAAGGCAGTATGGTTTGAAACAAAAATTAAATCCGGGGATCCAGCAAAACCAAAAACCTTTAGGAGCTATTCCAGAGTTAATGCCCATCTACTAAGCAACACCTTGGCTAAATTTCAAGCACCCTCAAACTCAGTAAACACCATAGTATATGCTGAGCTATTTACAAAATCTCTGTACAGCCATATTAATACCTGTATCGAGTGAGCTGTGCCCTCCTATATTAACAATAAGATAAACTCAAAAGACAAGTCACCCTGGTGGAACCACAATATCAACTGGTTATAAAAAAAAGAAAAATAATTTTGGCCAAGCGTAGGAGGAACAAAGCCATACATACTAACAGCCCCCTGACCAATCTAAAGATGCAGTTAAGAGGTTTAATTAATACTCCAAAGGCTAAATTTGAAGAAAAAATAGCTTCTGAGGCAAAGGGCAACCACAAAGCTTTCTACAGCTATGTGTGTAACCTCAGGGGAAATACAATACAATGCCCAGAACTTGTTGTAAATGGCACTGAACCAGAGGCCATTTCCAACCTTTTGGCTGACAGGTTCAGCTCAAATTTCTACCCCCCACTCTCCCTCTGATAGTCCAAAGGAAATGCCGCATACTACAGTCTCCCCAACCATTACCAGTGAACAGGTCATCAATGCATTTTACAAGGCCGAAAACACTGCAGCAATGGGCCCCAATAATATCCTTGGATGTTTAATAAATAGCATAAAACATGATCTCTCAGGTCCACTTGAATCACTTTTTAACTGGAGCCTTCAGTCAGGTTTTGTGCCCAAGGAATGGAAGATGGTTACTGTCATCCCCCTGCACAAAGGAAGTCCAATCTCTGATCCGGGTAACTACAGGCCCTTAAGTTTTACCAGCCTCATATGGAAGGACATGGAAGGAATCATGATGGACATGATAACTGAGGACATAGGTAACATGCAAACAATGAACCCATCACAGTTCTTCTTCGAAGGTCATGCCTATTAAATCTGGTGGACTTTTTTGAGAGAGTCACCAAAGCACTGGAAGAAGGTAAGACTGTGCAGAAAGGTTACATCAACCTGGCCAGGGCTTTTTATACAATACCCCACAGATATTATGGACAAGCTCATTAATTTAGGTATAAACCCTTTTATCACCCACTGGATAGCCATCTGGCTCACTAATTGGTCCCAGGACGTCAGAATAGGTGAGGCCACCTCCACCAAGATGCCAGTCACTAGTGGAGTCCCCAAGGGATTTGTACTTGGCCTGCTACTTTGTGGCATCTGTTTCTCTGAAATGGAAGCAAATACTGAAGGTTTATGGATTACTAAGTTTGCATATGATTGCAAGATGGGGTTATCATTGACTCCCCTGCAGACACTAGCATTCTTCAAGAAGATCTATCTCTGACTAACAAATGGTGCCAAAGCCATGGTCTTAAACGCAATGCTACAAAATGCATAATTGTAACCTTTAGGAAGTCAATCATCCCTGATAATTACCGTGTTGATAATATGCCCCTAAGAGTTGACCCAGTGGTCAGGGATCTTGGTACAAACATTGACAGCAGCCTTACCTTCGACCACCATGTGGCCAGTGGTGAGGAAATCCTTTTAGGTTGCACAATTTATAAGTAAGGGCATGACATCTAGGTCCAAAGAGGTCATTATCCAACTGTACTCTACCCTTATCAGACCAATCATAGAGCACAATGCTCCCTTTAGTATGTATCTGACCAGGCATATGCAGCAACTAGAGTAACCTCAGAGGTTCCTCACAAAAAGAATACAAGACGTAAAACCTGCCTTATGCAGACTGCCTTAAAGCCCTTTCCTTCTGCCCAGTCCCCCATCAGTTGCTGAGGTCTGATCTATACCTAGCTTACAAGGCATCTGCAAACCACTCACTTATGAATCTCCTACATATCTGTAGGTCAAAGAGTACCAGAAATACAAGGCATGGTGACCTGAATTTTGTCTGTGACTTAAACAGAACATGCTGGAGAGACAGATATGTGTCCCAAAGACTGCCCCTCCTATGGAACAGTCTTCTCATCCATGCAAAGCTAAGTTAGTCTCTTACCCAATTTAAGTGCAACCTAGACCAATGGATGGGAAACAGAAAATTTACACTGGACCTGGCACTCATGTCCCTTATGGACAGAGGTAGATTATAAATGCCTGGCCTTCAATGCCATATTTGGATACAGGACATCATTATTCATTTGGGAAAACTTGGCTAGGCTTAGAAAGCCCCCCCACCCCCCGGGTCATTATTCTAGTAAGAGTCAATGAATCTATGCAACCCATTAAGGCATACATGCTTTCCAGATCCTGCAACCTCATTAACTCTATTAAACATAACTCGGAATGCCTTTTTTTCAAATACTGGGATAAACAGGATACCACATTCACAGAGGAACAAAAGTTAACTGCAAAAAGAAACACCATAGAATTATCCACCTTTAACAAACTAATTTATACACAATTAATGATCAATAATAACTACTATTTTACACCTTCTGTTCTCAACAGATTTGACCCCAAAATTTCCCTGTCTTGCACGTGCTGTTCTTTTCCAAAGGCTGACCTCTTACATGTTTTATGGTTCTGTAAACATACCCACAAACTATGGTGCTCTTAAAATACACCTACAAAAAATGGGATATCACAAATCTACTCTCTCCTGGGAAAAAGCCATACTACACATCCCAAACCTCAAGTTATCTAAACTAAAACAACATGTATTAATTACACTCTGTTCTCTTGTTAAACTATACATCACTAAAAACTGGTTAGATCGTACTAAATTTTGTAGGAAGGGGTTCAAAGAGATGGCATTTAAATACATTTCCGTGCAAAAGCTTATCATAAAAGGGCTCAAGAAAAGAGCTTACTACCAAGAATTCTGGAAACTCCTACTTGACCAAATTTTAAGTGATTAACTAAGTTGGAGGGCCAGATTCTGAGATATTTTATAATTTCATTTCCCTGGGTTAAATGGAGGTCCACTTGTGTTTTTCAAATAATCGTTTCTTCTCTCTTATCCTATTCTAATTACATGGTAGCACTTTTGTAAATTTTGTAAATATAGTATATAATTTAGTTTATATATATGTTTAGGTAGTTTCATTTTTGTTTCCATTCCTGCCTTTGTATACAATGATATTTTATCTGCTCATGGAAATTATTGTGATGGTTTTGGTATCTGTAAAACATCAATAAAAAGTTATTTGAAAAAAAAGTATGCCACATGTGCAAAATAATGATAGCTAAGATAAATCCATTGTGCACAGTATCTGGTTCTGTGCTGCAGAGAAATAATGCCCTAACTAAGACAAAGGTAACCTGAGATCAGTTAGCAGATGGGGTGGTTGAGAAAACAGGCAGAGGATGATGGATGTGTGAGTGGCTTATGCCAACATCCCTATGTTGGTGGGAAGGAGAGGGTGGTCTCAGTTGGCTGATTGCACCTATGCAAGTGGAGGCTTACATGTTAATAGTGGCCGTAGAACTGGGGCAATGTAGGCTTAGCAATTCCAAGTTAGTTGGGGTAGCTCTCAAGTGACACGTGTTTGTGTGTGTGTGTGTGTGTGTGTGTGTGTGTGTGTGTGTGTGTGTGTGTGTGTGTGTGTGTGTGTGTGTGAGAGAGAGAGAGAGAGACCAATCACATCCCACGGTAAGAGAGTAGGATGCCCTCACATGGGTGTGGCTGCCCTCATCAGCAGCCAAGTGTGGTATTAGGACTATTCAAGAGAAAGAAAAACAATGGCTGCATGTAGTGTTTACATGACTGAGTTTCACCAATGGGATGAAGGAGGCTGGTTAGCAGTGAAGCTTGATAGTTAATAGACAGCACAGGGACATAAATCCATGGTTCACAGACCTGATGCAGAGGTATTCACAAAGGAAATTGAAACAGTACCTGTGGGACTATTTTGGGAAACATACAGGAAGTGTCTCAGGAGAGAACTATGCAAGAAAAAGAAGTTATGCACTCACAATAACATTCCATGTGTGTTGTCCATTTCACCTTCATTCTTAGTAGGTTGGGTTCAGATCCGATTCTCAGATCTGACTCGGCCTTTATATTCAAGCTCGAGGTCTTCTGCCAGCTCGTGGCTAAACCCTATCCCAGCTTGCACCAAAAAAACCTCCCCCAGATCTTCTTTGCTCTTATAATAATGGTATGAAGGTATTACAGAAAACAACTCAGAGTCAGATGAAGGTCAGAGATTAAGGTAATCCAATTATACAGACTTGGTCTTTCAGGAGTAAAAATGGTTGGGGGAAGGACGGTGGGATGTAAGAATGAAGGTGAAGATGGACAACACACATGGAACATTATGGTGAGTACATAACTTCTTTATGCGATATCCTTGTTATAGCCTAAATAAATAACATTAAGAATTTACCTTTAATGCCTTCAGTCAGGAACAACACTTCAGGATGTGCAAACAGAAATTTTATTCTTACAGCACTGGGAGACAATCTTCATAACTGTTGATAAATTAGTCTCTCTAAAGAGAGACAAACTACATCTTTTATACATTTTCTTATCAAACCTGGTCATGCACTTTCATTACATTACAATGACTCTAGCTAATAGAAAACATTGCAAATGTCCTCATCTCTTGTGATTTTCAGCTCAGATTTCACGTGAACACCTTTCTATACATGATCCACCTGCTTTTAAGGGGTCTTGTTTCTGACCTTGGATGTTTCAAACCTTCCCTAGCAACAACGCACTCCTACCTTGGAGGAGTCAGGCTAACAAATTCCTTTTTGTAGTAACTAATATGCCTCAACTTCATGCTACATGTACTTTTTCCTTATTACATATTAAAAGAATGCAGTTAGGACACAGTAATAATTTTAGTTTATGAAGCTGTAATTTTCCCAGCCCTGCATACAAATTATATTTGCTTTTTAACAATCATATTGTAGCATCATTAATAAACTGAAATTAATATACATTTTAATAAGCTGATCTTTTCCCGTAACAGTTTCCTCCCTCTGACACGATCAGTGTCATACCATACATATAATTATATTTTTATTTTTCTTAACTTGATAAAGTATGCCTCTGCATCATAGTATTCATCACCATTTTCTGTCCAAATAGAACTGTCATTGACTAGTGCATGCAGTGGGAGTTCATGTGCAGGTGAGGTTAAACATCTTATAATCACAGCCTTTAGAATAGAAAATACCAAAATGATCACAAATATAATAAAAAATACAATGACAATACCCTGGATTATGCTAGTTCCCAGGTTATCAAAAATACTGCCCAACCATCCAAAAAGTGTCCATTGTTTTAATGTGATGTCCAAATCTTTGGACCTTTGCTCCATGAAATTTGCCAGTTTTTCCTGTTCATCATGATAGTCACTAATATATGAACAGCAATGACCCCCTATGAGGGCACATGACCCCCCTTTTTCAGCAAGAATTATATCAAGTGCCATTTGATTTTGCAACACCACAGTTTGCATTTCAGTCATTTTTTGATTTGCCATCCTGATGTGATGTGAAGTTTTGTTGGCCACCTCCTGTAGACTTTGAGCAAGCATGGTGATTTCAAGCATTGCACTCCATATCCAGGATTAAAAATTGAAAATACTTGCTCTGCCCAGTGGATTGCTCACTTATTTCTCAGTCTACCTGCTGGTGGGTGTTTGAAATGTTGACTAGCAGGAATAATATAGCCTACAAAGTAACATCCAGACCAGTATGAAGGCAACCAGGGGTAAGCACGATCACCACAGATGTAGTAACTGTCACTTATCATGCCCATGCCACACCACCAGTCATAGCTTTTTAAGTACAAAGAGTCTAACAACGCTTGTGTCATTACATTTGCTTTTTCCCACTGGTACAGTCCCATTTCTGGCATAACATGTGTGGGCACAAGTTGAAGAGACACAACCTTTGAAAAATCAGATACATTATGCCAGGTTAAGTTGATGTCATTAAGGTCCTTTTCAAATGACACCTGTGATGCAGGGATGGGAATCATAGGAATCCCTGCCTTAGAAATGATGAGGTATATAAAAACTTTATTGATATTATCCTTACATTAGTAAATGCAGGCAATACCCCAACCCCCATTAACCCATCCATCATACCTCAAAGCAATATCAGCTCCATACCATCTTTTAACTTCCAACCTGTAGCAACCTCTCAAATACAAACCTTACTTGGCAAATTGAAACCAAGCTCCTTATCCACAGATAATCTCCCCCCAGAATACCTCAGAATTAGTGCTAAGGCGATATGTTTCCCAGTAAGTATCCTTATAAACCGATCACTTGCAGAACACACAGTCCCCCAGCTCTGGAAAAAATCAGTAATCACCCCACTTCATAAAGGTGGAAACCCTCATGACCTATCTAATTTTAGACCCATTTCCATACTATCCTCTCTATCTAAAATAATGGAAAAAATGCATCCACAAACAACTGGTTGAATATCTAACCAGCAACAACCTACTATCCCCTTCACAGCATGGTTTTCGACCATCCCACAGTACCATTACTGCCCTAGTCTCCTTCACAAATTACATCTATAACACCCTAGATAGTAACCTACTTACATCAGTCCTGTTATTGGATCTCTCAAAAGCATTCGACACAGTCTCCCACATCAAACTTATCAAGCAACTCCACTCACTAGGATGCTCTGATGCCACCCTAACCTGGTTCACTAGTTACTTGGAAAACCGACAGCAATCCATAAAATGGTTGAATAACCTTTATAGCTTTCTACAAAATAACATAGGAGTGCCCCGGTCAGTCTTGGGACCCCTACTATTCAACATTTTTATGTTGTTGTTGTGTCTTTCGGCTTTTCCCGGTTAGGGGTCGCCACAGCAGAACTCCAGTCCGCTAATGATTGGCAGTGGATTTTTACGTGCCGAGTTGCCGGCCCTGATGCACAACCTTCAACGAAGGTGCGCCCATTCACGCATGTCTCCACACAGAAGACGCTCTAGCTGAGAATCAAACAGGACAACGTCTTCCTGTGAGGCGACAACACTACCACAGACCACCACCGCAGCTACTATTCAACATTTTTATAAATTACCTAAATAAAGTTCCCACTGACTGTACTACCATACAAGATGCAGACGATTCAACCATAACCTGTACCGCCAATAACTTCTCTGACATCCAAAAGTTAACACAAAAGGCCTTTACATCCATAGAACTCTGACTAAACCAGTCACAGCTATTACTTAACCCTAATAAATCTAAACTACTCATCTTTGCATCTAAACCTGTTCCCACAGACTTTACTATATTCTCCATAAACAAAACCCCAATAGAGTTAGTAAATCAGGCCAAACTGCTAGGAATTACTATTGACAGCTAAATTAGATTTGACTTGCATATTACTAACGCAATAAAAAGACTAACTTCAAATTAGGCAAACTTTACAGAAACAAACAATACCTAGACAAATCCATCTGAATAAAACTTTCAAAAAGTCTTCTCCTTCCAACCTTACTATGTGGGTCTCCTATCTTCACCAATCTCCATAACTCTTTGCAACACAAATTACAGTCCTGTTATTATAAGCTTGCAAAATTTGTATCAGCCCAACCAAATCGCACCCACCATTGCCAGGCCACTTAAGAAATAAACTGGCTAGAATTTGGACATTACCTACATTACACATAACTTACCTTTGCCCATAAACTCATTTATAAACCCGTTGTAGATGTCTTGTGAGGTACAGCCCTTCCCTGAAAAATTTAATTGCACTTTATGTCCCATCCAAAAATCTACACCCTAACAACAAACACCTAATTAAAGTATCAAAACCTAGTAAAAGAGCAGGTAGCTGCCTCTATTCCCATTCCATAACTAAGCTGTGGAACGCCCTCCCATCATCAGTTACAGAATTAGACATCATAATCTCCTTTAAAAGAAAACTAAAACAACATCTCACTGATAACCCCAGCTGCACATATCCACAACCTCCTTAATCTAGCAAAACTGTTTCACATAACAAATATACTTGTGTATGTGTCATACTGTTACACCTTATGAGTTATCCCTAATCTTTAGTATCATAGTCCACACATCAATAAAACCATCTTAACACATTTTCTCTTCTCTGTCACTTTCTACTTTTAATATTACCATTAAATATATGCCACCTATAATCTACTTATTCCCACTATCTAGCTATAAGATTCTAACTATATCTGTCTTACCTTTAAGTTTAACTCTCTAATTTTATCTTTCCCTTTTCCCACGCCCCCCGAAAAAAATTGAGCTGTATTGTTGAATATTTCTAACTGCATAATTTTCCTACATGCTAATGTTCCATTGTTACTGTATTGTGCCTTTTTACAACATATTTGTTGTTTAGTTTTCTGTTATTTCACTTGCTTTATAATTATAATTTTGTTTCCTTACAAATTCATGTAATGATTTTCATGTAACTTGGAGCTTTTCTCCTCGGGCCCCCACTGAAAATGGGTCTCAAGCCCAGTGGACTTTCCTGGTCAACAAATGTCAATAAATAATAAATAAATATGCAAACATATCCAGCAGTTTGTTTTATTTAGATTTTTGGCATACTGCCGAAGGACCAGCAAGGAACTGTTTTCTCTTGACCAGTTTAGGTTCATAGGTAGGTACTAGGCTATTGGCCGGAGGGCCTATATAAGCCTAGCCAAATGGTACCCTGACTTTTGCCACCCAAGAAAATAATTTTCCTGTGCCCCTGTCAAGCAGAGCCACAGAAGTGATCCCCGTGGTGAATTTCCTATCTCCCATCCAATCATCAAGATTTTTCTTGAAGAGTGCTAATGAGGAGCTTTGTTTGATATAGACAGGTAGTTTGTTCCAGTGTATGGGGAGTCTCTGGGACAGGAATCTATCCCTCCAGCATGTTCTGTTTATTGTGGTGACAAGATTTAGGTCCCTAGAGCGTGTAGCTCGGAGGGATTGGGATTTCTTTACATGGAGCATATCCAACAGCTCTGGGTTTGACATAGCTTTGTATGTTAGGCAGAGATCGCCCCTGAGTAGGCGATATGCGACAGAGTAAAGCTGGAGTTTTTTGAGATGGTCTGCATAGGGCATCTGTTTGAGGCCGGTAATCCTCTTTGTGAGGTATTTCTGTGGCCTTTCTAGTTGTTGTAGATGTCTTGTCAGGTACATACCAAAAGGGGCGTTGTACTCTATAATGGGTCTAATGAGTGATGAGTAGAGGGGAACAATGACCTCTTTTTTCCTGGATGAGAAACCTTTTGTGATGAGGTGTGCCAAATTGAAGGACTTCCTGACTACTGTGACGATGTGATTATCAAAGGAGAGACTACTGTCCACCCGTGTCCCAAGGTCTCTTATCCTACTTTCGGTGTTAAGTAGACTACCACCTATGTGGTAGTTCATGGGTTCAGAGTTTTTACCAAAAGGGATGACAATGCACTTTTTGGCATTGAGCTTGAGGCCATGGCTTTGACACCAGGCATCTGTCTCAGTGAGGCCCTTTTGTAGGATGTCCACCTTGTTAGGAGTTTTGATTATAGCTACTAGTTTGCAGTCATTTGTGAACATTGTTAGCCAAAGACCTTCTGTGTTAGCCTGTACTTCAGAGAAGTAGATACCAAACAGGAGAGGACCTAGGACTGAACCCGGTGGTACTCCACTTGTCACTGGTCTGAAGTTGGATTTAGAGTCTGCTACTTTCACAGTGTGGGTTCTGTCAGTGAGCCAGTTGGCAATGCATCTTGTGACATAGGGATTTATACCTAGTTTAGTGAGTTTATCTATAATTCCAGAGTGGGGGATGGTTTCAAAAGCCTTGGCGAGATCTAGATAGGCTGTGTGAACCACCTTACCCTCATCTACAACTTTTGTGACCGCTTCAAAGAAGTCTATCAGGTTTAGAAGACATGATCTGTCTTTTACAAACCTGAACTGGGTAGGGTCCAGAGTTTGGAGATTACCAATGTCATTGTTTATAAGTTCCATGATGATACGTTCCATAGTCTTGCAGACCAGGCTCATCAGGCTAATGGGGCAGTAGTTCCCAGGGTTGGTGGTGGTTCCCCCTTTGTGGAGTGGGATAACCGTTGCTGTACGCCATTCAGTGGGCACAAAGCCTGAGGTGAGGCTATGATTGAACATGGTACTTAGGTGGGGTGCCAGTTAGTTCTGTAGTTCTTGTAGAACGGAGCATGGGATGTTGTCAGGTCCCATGGATGCTGTGTTCTTGCCTTTGGAGAGTGTGTTTTTAACCTGTGCAGCCGTGATTACAGGAACTTTGCATTGGGCCCTTTAGGTGATGAGAGAGGGGTAAAGTTAGCACTGAACCTATCTGCTAGGATGTTGGCAATATCAGTTGGTTCTGTGTATTTAGTGCCATTGTGCTGTAACTCCGAGAAGATCTGAGTCTTGCCATTGAGATTCTTGACATACCCATAGAATGCTTTGTAGTTGTCTTTAGAATCGGTGGCGATTTTGTTTTCATAACTAGCTTTGGAGGATTTTATGAGCGATCTCAGCTTCTTACTGAGGCTGCCACGGAGTTCCTCCAATCATGGGATTTTACTCTTTTTTGCAACATTTTCTTTCTTCGGTTGTAGAGTTTGTTTATATTAGGGGACCACCAGATTGGAGGATAGCATCTTGGTTCTGTTAGGGATTGCATGATCCATGCACTTGTGTAAGTGCTTGTAAAGTGCAATTGTATACAATTCAGCAGTTGTACCTCTATTGTCCGTCAGCATGGGTGTCATGAAGTTTGCCACTTCTGTCCTAAGAAGCGTAAAGTTGGCTTTGGAGACATTTTTTACGGTGGTTTCCCTAATGGTGGGGTGGGGATAGGATGTGGATGTCTAGGGTGATTTGCTTGTGGTCGGATCTGATCAACGAGGAATTGACCTCTGGTGTGGAACACTGGTTGCCCATGTTGGTAATGACCAGGTCTAGGATATTGCTGCCCCTGGTGGGGGTGTGGATAAGTTGATCCAAGGCACTGGAATTTATGAATTCCAGAAAACATTGAGCACAAGAGTTGGTAAATGAGTAGTTTTCCCAGTTAATGGTGGGATATAGTTGAAATCACCCATTCTTAGCATGTTGGGTTGTACCCCAATATTTTCCAGTGTATCAAGAAATGAGGAGTGGGAATCCTGGGGCATGGTGGGGGATCTGTAGCAAGCTTCAATTTGGATTGCAGACTTGCCCAGAGTTAGTTGCACTTGGATAATCTCGGATGCATTATGCTGAGCAACTAGCCTGGAGGTGTGGCTATCCTTAATGAATATGGACACGCCTCTGCCTTTAGTGCTTCAGTCCAGGTTAGGTGGCCGAAAGGTGTGGTATGAATTATAGCCTGGTAATGCAGGGGTGCTCTCTGGTGCTTTGAACCAGGACTACTACAACAGGTACCTGCTAACTTGTGGGCTAGCATGCAAATGAAGTAGATATAATGAAATCAGCAGAATCACTAAAAATAAAATGAAATACATCAAAACCTCTCCCTAGAGTTCCACAATATCCACTAAAGCCAGAAGCAGAGTAGAGAATCAAACCTGTAATTCAGTCTCTAATACAGCAAGGAATAATACCAGCTAAAAGCCCTTGTAATACTCCTATTTTTCCAGTGAAAAAGCCAGGGAAGGATGATTATAGATTTGTACAAGACTTAAGGGCTGTAAATAATGTAGTACTGCCTACTTTTCCTGTTGTTCCAAATCCAGCAACAATACTGAGTTGCATATGACCTACAGATAGTTACTTTTCTGTAAAGGCCACAGTAATACCTCACAAAGAGGATTACTAGCCTCAAACAGATGCCCTACGCAGACCGTCTCAAAGAACTGCAGCTTTACTGCATCACATATCGCCTACTCAGAGGCGATGTCTGCCTAACATACAAAGCTATGTCAAACCCAGAGCTGTTGCTCCATGCTCCACTTAAAGAAATCCCAATCCGTCCGAGCTACACACTCTAGAGACCTAAACCTTTTCACCACAATAAACAGAACATGCTGGAGGGATAGATTCCTGTCCCAGAGACTTCCCATACTCTGGAACAGACTACCTATCTATGTCAAACAGAGCTCCTCATTAGCACTCTTCAAGAAAAATCTTGATGATTGGATACAAAATAGGAAATTCACTTCTGTGGCTCTGCTTGACAGGGGCACAGCAAAATAATTTTCTTGGGTGGTGAAAGCCAGGGTACCTTTTTGGCTAGGCTTATCTAGGCCCTAGGGCTAATAGCCTAGTACCTACCTATGAACCTACAACTCTCCATCTACCTGTATGCTTTCAGCAGGTTGTTCCTCAGCTTCTGCTAAAACTGCCAGTACTTCCCCCTCTGATTCTGTTGGAACATTTAGATACACCCCTTCTGGGAAACAGTAAATAGTACAACCCAGCTAGCATAACAGATCTCTTCCTAGTAGGTTTACTGGTGCAGTAGTACTCAAAAGGAAAGAATGCTTTTCTTCGATCAGACCTAAAGAAATGGGGATAGGTTCTGAAACAGGATACATAACCATAGTATTTGTACTCTGACTGCCTTGACTTTATGCTCTGATACTGGTATTTGGCTATCTGAAGAAATTTTTAACACTAACCTAGTGGCTCCAGTGGCCAACAGAAATGGGTTTTTCTTTGAATTTATTTTCATCTTGATGTAGGGACCATTTTGATCTATGGGCAGTAGAGGGTTAAGATTTACTTTTATGTTATTTCCTTGACCTAGTCAGTATGGAGCTTCCTGACTACTTCCAATCTGAGGAGGTGGTGGGGGAAAAACTGCATTATTATAATTTGGTTGCCATTCAGTCCAAGTTTCTTGGACTATTTGCATTTGCCTGTGTGATAATTCCCCTCTCCAATGTCCTCCACAACTGAAGCAAGATGTGTTAGATGAAACTGGAGGGGCACTGCCAGCTCATTGTTGCCAACCAGCTGCACTTTGTTCCCCTTGACCAGCACTTCTGCTAAATCCTCTAGCAATTCCTCTTCCCCTTCCCTGCTTCTGCCTTGACCCCTTGGGTTTTCCAGCTGCCTGATTTGTAAATTAACAGCTTATCCTCAGTATCCTTCCTTTGTTTTTCCTGATACTCTGTGCAGTGATTGGCAGCACTTAATAAAGACTCTAAGTCCTTTCCTTGCCAGTCTATGAGCACTTGCTTTATTTGATTTTGTACAGGGGCCTGCAGACCCTGCACAAAGGCAGCTGCAATAGCTGGCTTAGCTTGATCTTCTGGGTCTGGTATTCCTGAATGTCTAGCAAATACTGTTTTAAGTTGACTCAAATAGTCTGCAGGGATCACAGATAGAATCCACAGTGTGAAAGCAGCTGACTCCAAGTCAGACTACTGACCAGTCTTGAGTGGAGTCCCACAGGGTTTGATCCTGGGTCCTCTCCTGTTTGGTATCTACTTCCCTGAAGTCGAGGCCAACACGAAGGGACCCTGGCTGACAAAGTTCACAGATGATTGCAAGTTGGGAGCTGTTATTAACTCCCCAAGTGATGTTGACATCCTGCAGAAAGGCCTCACTGAGACCAACGACTGGTGTCAGAACCATGACCTTAAGCTCAATGCCAAAAAATGTGTTGTCATCCCCTTTGAGAAAAACTCAGTTCCCATGAATTACCACATTGATGGTAGTCTGCTGAACACAGAAGGAATTATAAGACATCTGGGAACACAGGTTGACAGCAACCTCTCTTTTGACCACCACATTGCTACTGTGGTCAGAAAGTCCTTCTATGTGGCACATCTCATTACTAAGGGTTTTGCATCCAGGAAGAAAGAGGTCATTGTCTCCCTCTACTCTTCCCTCATTAGGCCAATTGAGTACAATGCCTCATTTGGCATGTACCTCACTAGACACCTGCAATAACTGGAGAGGCCACAGAAGTAACTCACACAGATGATCCTAGGCCTTAAACAATTGTCCTTTATGGACAAACTCAAAAAACTTCAACTATTTTCTGTCTCATATCGCCTGCTTAGAGGCGATCTCTGCTTGACTTACAAAGCCATGTCTGACCCAGCTCTGTTAGAAATGCTACATCTAAAGAAATCCCAATCCCTCCACACCACACGCTCCAGAGACCTCAACCTCATTGCCAAAATCAACAGAACATGCTGGAGGGACATGTTCATAATTTAGAGACTGCCCATGCTATGGAACAGACTTCCCATACATGTCAAACAGAGCACCTCACTGGCCCTCTTCAAGAGAAATCTTGATGAGTGGATGGGAAATAGAGAATTCAGCCCGGGAATCACTCCAGTGGACCTACTCGACAGAGGCACTGGGAACTAATGTCGGGTGGCACGATGGCAGGGTAATCATATGGGCTAGGCTTGTAAAGGCTGCAGGCCCATTAGCCTAGTATACACCTATGAACCTATGCCTGTATTTTAGACCAGTCACTCCTAACTTGACACACATCCATAATCTTGTTTAATAATACTGTTCATTTATCTGTTAATGCATTCCCTATGACAGTGAAATCTGCTATCTCAGCCTTTTCCAGTAACTGCTTTCTTATTTCATCTGAAGTAACTACCCTCTGCAGTTGATTTAAATCTTTCAAAGTAGGATTGTAACATTCTGTTATAGTTTTTAATTCTTCTTTGAATTTTAATGGATCTTCTCTAATATTTGGAAAATTTTTAGACATAGTATGCAAATCAGCAGGGATGCAAGGACGATGAACAAGTTCCCTATTGTTAGCCCCCAAAATTTCCTTGAGAGGTGCCAATAGATCCTGTCCAGAGGTTGTAATCTCCTGTTGTACCCTGTCATGTGAGCGTGTATGGTGAGATACAGGACTGTCAAATACTAATACCCCTATTGGGGAGGTAGAAGCTATCTGAGAAGGATAGGAAGAAGAACCCCCCTCGACTGCAGATGCTTGTTCAGAAGATGAAGACTGAACAAGGGAACCAGTCTGAGATGTACCAGTATCACACAAACTGGGTGTCCAATGGACAGTGGACCGAAAAGTAGGGGTCTGGGAAAGTGCAGAGTCTTGTACAGGAGATACCCGTACTGGCGCATATGGGGGTGGGGTGCAGTAGCTTCTGGAGGATTATCATCCTCTTCAGAAATTTCTGCTTTTTGGCCATCCTCAGTTTGTTCCAAACCTGCTAAGGCTGGATAAAGGGATCCCTTTTTACTGGTCTGTACTGTCTTCTTAACCTCTTTTACTTGTTGCAACAATTTCTTATTAACATCCTGTAACTCTCTTAATGCTGACTTCTTTTCCCTTTTAAGTGCTTCACTGTACCAAGAAGAAAATGCTGTCATTTGTACACCACTTACTTAGCTTTTCTTTTTTTTCCAAAATACATTTTAGTGTCAGCAATTTAGTCTTATGATAAGTTCCATTTAATGGAAATACCCCACCAGCACAGTTCTTAGTAAGCTGAAAACAGTCATGGAAATATTTACAACTCTTCTTCCCTTAGTTAAAATACATAAAATATGCAGGTTTCCCTTTTCAGGGATTTGATCTTGCTTGCTTATCTTTGCTCCCATTTTTCTTATTTTATAAATAAGTAATAATAAAAATGTTAGGCTTACCTTACAACTCCTGGATCCTGGCAGTTCCAAAGACAGAAAATAACTGTAGTAATCCACAGACCATGTAGGGAGAGAAGGGTAGGAAGTTTGTTGGCGTGCAGCAACAGAGGAGAGGGTTCGATCAGTCTTTTCCCACAGCACCCCCTTACTTTCATCCTGGTGCAAGCTCAAAAGTTACAGCTCCAGCATTGCAGTCAAGATAATGGGGCAGATACGTACTGTGTCCAGAAATGACCACTCTTTTGGACCCTCTAAGGGTACTTCCACACAATCACACTTGTAAGTCCCAGTGTACTTTGGGCTCATGAAATTATTTTAACAATGCATACCTCTATGTCCTATCATGTGGTAGGCTCATGAATTTGTTTTAACAGTATATAGTCTACATCCCAATCATGCAGTGGGCTCATGAACTTGTTTTAACAGTATATAGTCTACATCCCAATCATGCGGTGGGCTCATACACTTGTTTTAACTTTTCTTTCTCATACATTCATGCACTGACAAAGTAAAACATCTCTCATACTTCTTACCTTTCAATCCCGAGGGTACCGCCCTTGACACAAAGCACCTCCTTGTGTTAATTTGTCTTTTACTGTATGTGCACATACATTTACTATTCTCATTTGCTGTGGGGTCCTCCCACTATTACTTGTATACCTTACAAACAACTCAGTCAAACACAAACACAGTCATGCACTTGTTCTACAAACACAGCCATGTACTTATCCTACATTTACTAAAATTGTCTAAAAGAGAGAAAGAGAAAAAGAAAAAAAAAACATAAACCAACCCTTTCCCCTTACAAAACAATTTCCCTGCCAAGGCTAGTATGTTTGCACACCCTAAATAGCTGCACATCTGAGTCTCTGACTATTCCATACAAAGCAGTGTGGAATCCACAAAAAAATCTGTGATGGGCCCTATTTCAGAACTGCCCTGCAGCAATACCAAAGTTCAGATCCAGAGAACGGCACCAAATTGTTATAGTCACAAATAAATAACATTAAGAATTTACCTTATATGCCTTCAGTCATTAACAACACTTCAGGATGTGCAAACAGAAATTTTATTCTTACAGCACTGGGAGACAGTCTTCATAACTGTTGATAAATCAGTCTCTGTGAAAAGAGACAAACTACATATTTTATACATTTTCTTATCAAAACTGGTCATGCAGTTTTATTATGTTACAGTGATTCTGACTAATAAAAAACTTTGCAAATGTCCTCATCCCTCGTGATTTTTGCCTCTGACTTCACGTGAACACCTTTCTACATGATCCACCTGCTTTCAAGGGGTCTTGTTTCTGACCTTGGATGTTTCAAACCTTCCCTAGCAACAATGCACTCCTAGCCGGGAGGAGTCATGCCAACAAATTCCTTTTTGTAGTAACTAACATGTTGCGACTTCATGCTACACGTACTTTTTCCTTATTACATATTAAAAGAATGCGGTTAAGACACAGTAACAATTTTAGCTTATGAAGCTGTATTTTTCCCAGCCCTGTATACAAATTATATTTGCTTTTTAACAATCATATTATAGCATCATTAATAAACTGAAATTAATATACATTTTAATAAGCTGATCTTGTCCCATAACGTCCTATCTCACCTTCATTCTTACTATGTTTTGACAGCATCCCTAGCACCATTTTTCTTGGGTGGCTCAAGGGAGAATATTCCTCAGAATCGTGGAACCAAAAGAGGCCCTGTTCCTCGAGGCCAAATCGACTTTGTAATGAGTGATAAAGATATGTGGTTTTGCCCATGTTGCTGCAGCACAAATGGTATCAATTGGTAGTTTAGCCAGAAATGCAGAAGAGGTTGCAATGGCTCTTGTAGAGTGGGCTTTAACTCTTCTGGGGAGATCTCTATTTTGAAACTTATAGATAAAAGTTATGCAATCTTTAAGCCATTTTGAAAGTGTTACCTTAGAGACTGAGGTGCCTTTCTTTGAGTCTGAAAAGAAGATAAATAGCTGATCAGATTTTCTGAACTCTTTAGTTCTGTGTAATTAAAAACGTAACTGCCTATGCACATCCAGTTGATGTAACATGTATTCTGCCTTGTTTTTGTAATTTGGGAAGAAGACTGGCAGCTCTATAGTTTGGTTCAAATTTGACTCTGAACATACTTTGGGCAAAAAGGAAGGGTTTGTTCATAAGGACACCCTGTCCCTGTGGAAAAGGAAGTATGGGAGCTTTATAGACAAGGCTTGCAACTCTGACACTCTTCTAGCAGAGGTGATTGCTATCAAGAGAATAGTTTTCCATGTCAAAAACGTGACTTCACAAGATGATGCTGGCTCAAAAGGGGGAAAAATTAAATGAGATAGGAAAAAATTTAAGTCCCGTGGTGCTGGAGGGTCTGTGATAGTTGCTCTTAGGTTCATAGGTGTGTACTAGGCCAATGGCCCTGGGGCCTTTACAAGCCTAGCCCATAGGATTACCCTGGCATCATGCCACCCGACCTTAGTTCCCAGTGCCTCTGTCAAGTAGAGCAACTGGAGTAATCCCCGGGGTGAATTTTCTATTTTCCATCCACTCGTCAAGATTTCTCTTGAAGAGGGTCAGCGAGGTGCTCTGCTTGACACATATGGGAAGTCTGTTCCATATTCCATATCATGGACAGTCTCTGGGTCAAGAACCTGTCCCTCCAGTACATTCTGTTGATTGTGGTAATAAGGTTGAGGTCTCTGGAGCATGTGGTGCGGAGGGATTGGGATTTCTTTAGATTTAGCATTTCTAACAGCTGGGTCAGACATGGCCTTGTAAATTAAGCAGAGATCACCTCTAAATAGACGATATGAGACAGAGAAGAGTTGGAGTTTTTGAGTCTGTCCATACAGGGCAAGTGTTTAAGGCCTAGGATCCTCTTTGTGAGGTACTTTTGTGGCCTCTCCAGTTGTTGCAGGTGTCTAGTGAGGTACATGCCAAATAGGGCATTGTATTCGATGATTGGCCTAATGAAGGAAGTATAGAGGGAGGCAATGACCTCCTTCTTCCTGGATGCAAAACCCTTAGTAATTAGATGTGCCACATAGAAGGACTTTCTGACCACAGTGGCAATGTATTGATCAAAAGAGAGGTTGCTGTCAACCTGTGTTCCCAGAACTCTTATAACGCCTTCTTTGTTCAGTGGACTACCATCGATGTGGTAATTCATGGGAACTAGTTTTTTTCCCAAAGGGGATGACGACACATTTTTTGGCATTCAGCTTAAGGCCATGGTTCTGACACCAGTAATTGGTCTCAGACAGGGCATTCTGTAGGATGTCAACATCACTTGGGGAGTTAATAATAGCTCCCAACTTGTAATCGTCTGTGAACGTTGTCAGCCAGAGTCCCTTTGTGTTGGCCTGGACTTCAGAGGAGTAGATACCAAACAGGAGAGGACCCAGGACCAAACCCTGTGGGACTCCACTCATTACTAGTCGGCAGTCTGACTTGGAGTCAGCTACTTTCACACTGTGAGTTCTATCTGTGAGCCAATTTGCAACCCACATAGTGGTATAGGGGTTGTTGCCTAGCTTAGTGAGTTTTTCTATGATTCCTGAGTGGGGAATGGTATCAAAGGCCTTGGCCAGTTCAAGGTAAGCTGTATGAACCACCTTGCCTTCATCCACACCTCTGGTGACCGACTCAAAGAAGTCGACCAAGTTGAGCAGTCATGATCTACCCTTCACAAAACCAAACTGTGTGGGATCCAGAGTTTGGAGATTCCCTAAATCCTTGTTTATTAGGTCCATGATGATGCTTTCCATAGCTTTGCATATCTGTAGCACTGCACCACTTGGTAGGGACAAAGCCTGAGGTGAGGCTGTGATTGAACAGGGCACACAGGTGAGGTGCCAGTTCACTCTGTAGTTCATGTAGAACACAGCCAGGGATATTGTAAGGTCCCACAGAAGCTGTATTTTTGGCCTTGGACAGTGCTGTTTTAATCTGTGTAGCAGTAATACTGGGTGTCTGGCAATCTACTGGCATTGTGATTGGTTGTTTGTATGTAGGGGGGGGGTAAAGTTGGCACTGAATCTGTCGGCCAGTATATTGGCAATATCTGTTGGCTCGGTATAGGAGGTAGCATTGTGCAGTAGCTCAGAGCAAATCTGGGTATTGCCATGGAGATTCTTCACATAACTATAGAAGGCCTTGTGGTTGTCTTTATTGTCTGCTACAATTCTGTTTTCATAGCTAGCTTTAGAGGATTTGATGAGGGATCTCAACTTTTTGTTGTGGCTGATAAGGGAGTTTTTCCAGTCTTGGGACTTTACCTTATTCCACATCAGTTTCCTCCTCCTGTTGTAGAGTTTGTTTATGGCAGGGGACCGCCAGATTGGCTTCCTTTTTTTGGAGGAGAGCATCTTGGTTCTATTGGGTATGGCGAGATCCATGCATTTGTGTACGTCTTGGTACAGTGCATCGGTGTATGATTCGACGGTCATACAACTATTCTCCATTTGATTGGGTGCTGTGAAGTTAGCCACCTCTGTTTTTAGGAGCCCAAAGTTAGCTTTGGAGAAGCTTTTCATGGTGTTTACCTTTGCGGGGGGGGGGGGGTGGATTTCCAAGGTGATTAGTTTGTGGTCGGATCTTACCAGGGAGGAGTTGACTACTGGTGTAGAGCAATGGTCGCCCATGTTAATGACCAGGTTAAGGATGTTGCTACCTCTAGTGGGGGTAGGAATGAGCTGGTCCAAGGCATTTGGATTAATGAATTCCAGGAAACGTTGGGCAAGTGTATTGGTACATGAGTAGTTTTCCCAGTTAATGGAGGGGTAGTTGAAGTTGCCCAGTACGAGAGTGTTAGGTTGGACCCTAATATTCTCCAGGGTGCTCAGGAATGTGGCGTGTGAGTCTTGGGACATGGTTGGCGACATATAGCAGGCTACAACCTGAATCGCTGTCTTACCCAATGTTAGCTGCACCTGAAGTATCTCTGATACATTATGTTGGGCTACCAGTCTGGAGGTGTATGCATCCTTTATGAATATGGAAACATCACCGCCTTTGGAGCTTCGGTCTATGTTCTGGGGCTGAAAGGTGTGGAATGAGTTATAGCCTGGTAGTGCAAGGGTGCTTTCTTCTGCCTTGAACCAGGTCTCTGTTACAGCACAAATGTTGATGTTCTCCATTTTAAGGAGTGCTTCAAGTGATTGCATTTTGAGATTTAGACTTCTAGCATTGAGCAGCATGACCCTCAGATTGCATTTGTTTGTAGCTGTTATGGTGGTAATTTGGTCTTTGGAACACCGCCTAAAAAAGGCACTATAGGGGTGGCAAAAGCCTTGGCCAGTATCCAGAAGCCCAGGAGTGACAGATGTAGGCCATCTCTGGCAAAGCACTGAGGTCTGTTAATCATGACAGGCAGACAGATACTGGATCCCTTTAGAATGACACCATAAACTTAGCCAATTATTGAAATCAATCATTTTCTGCTTGTACTTTGGCATCATTCTGGGTGATGGTAGGATGCTGCTCAGGATGAGGGTTATACCCGCCTGGGCTACATAATCTGAGAGCTCCTCCATATCTCTTTTCATGTAGTCCAGGGAGGTACGTCTCAAGTCATTCACACCCACATGTACAATGACAGAGTCATATTTGTACTTGTTGTTGAGGGATCAGAGTGCATGCATTATGTGGCAGATCCTGGAACCTGACAGGCAGCTGACCGTTATTTTCTCCTTATTCAACATAGTGAGTGGGACATCAGTGTGCCTCACTATCGAGTTACCTATGACTAGTGTGTTGGTTATGCTGTTTTGCCTTAAGGGCTTTGGTTGAGTGGCACACTGTTTAGGAGAGTTATGTGTCTAGTGATTAGTCTTGTGTTGTGGTGGTCAAGTGCTTTTCTGCCTTGGAGGTCTCCGCTGCTTGGGTAGATTTTTATTGAAAGCCTCCATGAAGGTGGGTGTGTGGTTTGTGTTTTTATGTGATGGCAGTGCTGGTGTGTGTTCTGGAGGGCTATGTGTTCCATCTGGTGTGGTGCAAGTGTTGACCTTCTCCTCTTGACCAGCTATTCCAGTCTTGGCTGGAGAGTGTGTTGCTTTCAATTTGGATATATAAGTGCATCTCTCGCAAGTCTGAGTGTTGGGAGGTAAGAGGAGAGGGTTGTCGGTGTACATGAGGCAGTTGCTACATTGCCTCAGGATGCCCAAGTTCACTAGGTTAATAGGAGAAAGCACAGGGAACTGACCTTTAGACATGCCTGGAGGGCTGGGAATTAATAATAAGTACTGGAGCTGTTTCCTTGTAGAACATTTCATGCTGGTAGCACTTTTGTGTGCTACAATAACTGCTACAAGAAGTCTGGTAAAGTGCTAGACTAATAAGCCAGTAAAAGTGCAGGAGAGGAGAGAACTAGCAGATCTAAGGGAAAAATTGAAGAGCAGACTTTGGCACCACTCAAAAACTTACAAACAGTCCTGGATACAGCAAGTCTGTATCTGGACTAGACTAGTTACAGGAAAGGTGGGAAACACATACAAATGTGGGCTTTTAAACCAGAAAGTTGATAGAGATGGAAAAACTGCCGAAACGGCCAATACATTACAATTTCTGGGCCAGAAACCACTACTCTTGTGGTAGATAGGCTACCTAGTGCTTACCACTCCCAATGATAAGCTAGAAGGCTTCCATCAAATACAGAAAGGTTTGGGGGGCTCAGAAGCTTACATACAGTCCTGGATACAGCAAATCTGTATCTGGAATAGACTAGTTACAGGAAAGGCGGGAAAAGTGCAAATGCGGGCTTTTAAACCAGAAAGTGGAAAGAGATGGAAAAACTGCCCAAACGGCCAATAAACTACAATTTCTGGGCCTGTAACTAGTCTAGTCCAGATACGGATTTGCTGTAATGTACCTTTAAGAAATGCTTTGCATTGTCTATGAGACATAATGTTGAGGCCAGATTCACCTAGATAAAAATTGGACATCGCTGCTAGCTGAACTCTAATGGTAGCTGCACCTTCATTGAATAGCATTGCTAGGAATTCTAGAATGGAATTGACTGGGGGAGAAAAAGGATCACTGTGATTATGAGAAGCCCATAAGGAGAATCTTTTCCATTTGCTTCTAAATATCTTTCTTGTTGAAGCCTTATGAGAAGAAATTAGGATGTGTTTAGCTGATGAAGAGAGATTAGGAAACCTTACTATTGTTGGAATTGGAGCAGCCAAGCTGTCAATTTGAGGGTGTGAAACAATGGGTGGAGCATGCCTGATGCATGAGTCAAAACATCTGTAACTGGGTCCAAAATCCAAAGCTCCTCCCGAAGATGAGGTCACAGGAAGGAGAACATGCAGTTCTTGCATCGACCACTGACTAGACAGCAGCCACTGGAGAATTCTCATGCATGGATGTACTAGGGGGATCAGAATTATTTTTCTTTGTTAGAAGATATGAAATCTGCCATCTTAGAACTTAAATTCTTTCTGGGGGGAGTCTGGCCATTATGTTTGTTGAGTTTAATTCTGCTCCAGTGAATACCACATGCTGAGAAGGTAGTAAGGCAGATTTTTCGTAGTTTATTGCAAATCCTAGGTGACGGCAGAGTTGCAAGGTGAAGTCTCTTGTTTTTATTACTAGGTGCTTGGTCGTGGTGTTTAGAAGCCAGTTGTCTAAATATAGAAACACCCAGAATCCTAGGCATCTCAAGTGAGCTGCAACTACTGCCATACATTTGGTGAACACTCTGGGGGATGTAGTGAGGCCAAAGGGCAGAGCTGGAAATTGGTAGTGACTGCCTCCCAGCTGAAAGCACAGGTATCTCCTGGATCTCCTGTCCAATTTTATGTGGTAGTATGCATCCTGGAGATCTATAGAGCACATCCAATCATCTTGTCACAGAAAAGGGAGTATTGACTGCAGTGTTACCATCCGGAACTTGGACTTTCTTACTGATTTGTTTAAATTGCTGAGATCAGAATTGGTCTCCATTCCCCTGTTTTTTTTTGGAACTAAAAAGAATCTTGAGTAAGTTCTGGATCTTTTGTCTAGCAACTTGGTGGATGCAGTAGTAATCTATAATCTATAATCTATAAAGTTGCGTGTTCCCTTTGACTGGGTGGAACATTTGGAACCTTTTTTATGTTTGGAACGTGGAAGGAAAAAGGTATGGTGTAACCTCTGGATATATTGCTTTGTACCCATTTGTCTTTTGCTATTTGTTGCCAGGCTTCTGGATATAAACATAAGCAGCCCCCAACTGCCTCCAGAGATGGACAGGGGCCTGCATTCAGGAGCTCAGAAAGGGCTTACCAAAGAAAGAATCTCTGTCACCCTGATTCTGCAGACCCCCTCTGCTGTGTGGTCAATGTCTTCCATTACTGCTTCCCCCTCTGCCCCTGGGAGAAGATTCACCACATGTGTCTTGAAAAGATCTCTGAGATTTTCAGAACCACATTTTGCCACTTCCTTTCTGACCTTTGGGATAAGGTCTGATAGGCATGGAAAAACAGACTCCTATGGCAGACAGAGTCTTTCCTTCCTGCTCACACCTGGTTAGTGTGCCCTTGACTTTGGGCCTAAACAGGGATGAGCCATCAAACGGGGCATTCACAAAGGAAGATTTAAAGGGCTCTGCAAAGTCACACAAGCGCATCCAAGAATGTCTCCTTAGGGAAATTCCAGAACCCGCTGCTCTACTTGCTCCATCCATTGCATAAGATATCAGGCTCATGGAAGCACTGGCAACTGAGTTTAAGTTAGAGAGCTTATGGGATACTTTATCTGAAACCCCTTCAGTTACTGAACTTTGGAGAGTATCTCCCTGCTCTTTCAGGAGGTCTCTCTGCAACCTAGTAAAATGAGTAAGGTAATTCAGTGATCTGAGGGAAAAAGTTGCTGAAGAAAAAATGTGCTTTCCATATCTGTCCATTGTCCAACACTCCTTGTTCTGTGGATGGACAGAAGATGTCTTTGAGAGTTTCTTCTTGGTGGCTGCCGCCACAATCACAGCATCTACTAGGACTCCCTTGGTTAGAAAGGTCTTGTCTGATGGGGATGTGATAAATTTGTTTGGACTCCAAGGAACAGGTTCCATTGAATCTGGAGACTCCCACACCTTCCGAGAAACTAGGTCCATAAGTTCATTGAATGATGGAGACACCCAAGAGGAGGAGGGGTGAGATCCAAAGGCCTTCAGGTATACGGACTCCTCTGTTGAAGAGTTGGTGGACTTCCAGCCACCTCTCTGCTTTAGCATTTCCAGGATATCTCCAAAGGAGACATCATCAGGAGGCGCCCGTGGGGACCCTTCAGCTTCATTGAGGTCCATATCAGAAATGATGGACTCCTCTGGGGTGTCTAAATGCTTCCTCTTGCATAATCTCTTCTGAGGGACCTCTTCAGAGGGGTACTCTGGAGAGGTTTCAGCAGAGTGGGGGGGTGCCCTGTGGAGCATCATGAGGCCTAGGATCTCTGTGCTCCTGTGGATGCAAGGGTATAGAAGCAGACACTGGTGCTTTTGGAGGTAGAATATCCAGAGGTGACAACAGAGCTGTCTGTGGAGACAGTGCTCTCCTCATCGCCTCAAAAGCTCCCCATCCCTGATCAGAGGATATCTCTGGATTCAAGGAAGTCAAGGAAGCTCCCAGAATCAAGGACAATTGGCCCGGGACCGAGGTAGGAGCCGAGCTCACCCGAGCCAATGCTCCAAGAGGAAAGGCAGAGTCCAACAACTGTGCAATCTGACTCGCCTCCCCAGACCTGACTAGAGAACGTTGGCTTCTAGACTCCTTGAGCTCCGATGGAGCAGCAGATGTAGGAGTAAAGGTTGGATCCGAAGATCCCATAGTAGGTCTCAGATCTGAGGATTCCACTAAAATCAGCTCTGGATCTTCTGAATCAGAGCAGAAGAGGTGGATGCAGTAGAATCTGAAGCCGTCAGTGTTGGATCCAACAAAAACTTGGCCAGCGTTGGTGTCCTCAACAGCCTCTGTACCACCCGATCCATGTCGTCTTTGGAGAGACTCCTGGAAGACCAGGTCAATGGGTTTGGAGACTTAGATTGCTGTAGAATTGGTGATCTGAGTATAGGTGAGAACGGCTCCAAGGCTGAAGAACGGCTCTGTATCTCAAACTCTACCAACACCGAGACAGATGATGTCAGAGCTGAAGATTTTTCAGATCCAGTAGGCTTTAGATCTGGTGTAGAAGTTTTTGAAACCTTTTTGGATGATTCAAATAAAGTAGAAGAGGAAGATCTCTTCCCAGACTTGTCTGATTTGTCTGATTTTGAAATTGGAAACTTGTCAGTTTTAGATAAACCCAGAACTTCTTCTAAAGCCTCTGAGAAGGGGGGGGGATTAATAGTCCTCTCAATATCAATTTTTTCTTCCTCTCCAGGACCACTCTGTAGTTAAAAGCATGGCAAATAGAGCATGACTCCTGGAGATGTACAGCTCCAAGGCAATAGATGCAAAGCTTGTGTCTATCACTTAAGGGCATTTTCTGCCTACAGCCCTAGCATTTTTTGAAACCCATTGGTTTTGAATCCTTATTTGACATTTTTACAGAGAAAAACTAGAAAAATAAGACGTTTTCACAACTTATTTATTTATTAATTTTAAATAAACTCTAACACCAGAGTTATTTGAAGGAAAAAAGGAGAATAGAGGGAAACAGAGGGAGGCAAGGCCCTCTAACTTAAACGGGCTATGCCTGGGAGATGGAAGGGGGAAGAGAAACCCCTCTAACTTAAATGGGCTAAAAGGAAAAGCAGTTCTGTAACTTAAATGAACTGCCTTCAAAGGGACTTCAGAAAATAATACAAACAATAGGAATAAGAGCCCTCTAACTTAAACAGGCTATTTATCTTTTGAAAGGAAAAGCCAGGAGATGGACAACAAGGCCTGAATGAAAGACACGGCCAATAGCAGAAAACAGTCACAAAAAAATGGAAATAAAACTATTCAGTAAAAAACTAACTATATAAAGATAAATAACAGACAACAATAACTTTCTTTCAAATGCTGAAAAATAAAGATTTATACTTAGCCAGAGCTAGCAGAATGAGCACCCACTCTTGTTTAGTGGCAAACGAGATCTGGAGAGGTTTTTTGGTTAATGCTGGAATAGGGTTTAGTCACGAGCTGGCAGAAAACCTCGAGCCGAACCCAACCTAGTAAGAATGAAGGTGAGATAGGACATCACATCTGTACTTATGTAAAAAAATCCCTAACAGTCCAATTGCAGTGTAGTAAAAGTAGGCATAAATAGCCAGAGACATACTTGAATGTGTCAGCTTTTTTTATTATTAATAATGAAAAGCTCATAATGAGTGGAATTATTTTGTAGGATAATTTGTCCTTGGATCTCAAAAATACCAAGGATTTTAAATGATTCCATGCCATCAGATTGCCTGGCATTTATTAAATCAGCAAGAGCAAACAGACAACATTCCACCAGCTAAATTCTCTGAAATGCTCAATGTAAACCCAAGGCTAAGAGAATGATAATACATCAAAAGTGGTACTGTAAGCATATTAGCTTCAGGCTGCACACTGGCCAAAGTAAGTGCAAGTCAGTGAAGTATAATCATTGATTTGCACTTCTAATGTGATTAGTGAATTCCCCTGACAGATGGAAAACTAGCGGTACATTCTGTGTTAGCCATCAGCAAAGAATAAGTTCCAGTTTAATGCACATCAAGTGACTATGCTAATAAAAAGGTATCAGCAGTAGGACTTGGGTTTTAATTTTCCTGTTAACTTCTTCAGAAGTGAAGCAAGAGAAATTGATGCCCAAGTTGATGTACATGTTTTCTCCCTCATAAACTATGCTGTAAGAAAGTAATAATATAGTATGTGAATTACTTGAGCATTATCAACATCTTATATTTATTTATTTGCTTATTGATTGATTGACATTTGATTAATGGAAAAATCCGACTGGGTAGGAGCCACTTTCAGTGGAGGCCCAAGTAGAAAAGCTTCAAAATATTACAAAACATTTTAAGAACAATAATTTTACAGTCTTTAAAAGTAATACAAAAACAACTGCAGTTTAAATAATTATACCAAATTTGACATAATATGAAAACATTGGTTAACAATTGATACACGTTATATGACAATGGTTTAATAGTTAAGAGAAATTTTAGCCAGTTTATAGAGGAATTAAAGGTAAGTTAGTATAATACAGACAGGAATTGCAATACAAAATGTGAGAAAAGCAGGCTTATCTTATATTTAGAGAGAAAGCCAGAAGACAGAAATTGATAGAAGTAAGGAAGTGAGTTAGGAAGGGAGAGTAGGTAGATGTAAGGTATGAATGAGTATTTCTTTACATTTAGGGATATAATTTATCCTGGTGCTCAGCAAGAACAGAACCAACTTTTGACTAGGAGGTCTTTCAGAATGGTTTTGAAGGATGGAATGGAAGGTATTGACCTGATGGATACAGATATGGCGTTCCAGACCTCAGCAACATGGTACGAGTGCAGACAATGTCCAGCAGATTTTATAGGTTTAGGGGCAGAGAGAAGTTTTTGGTCATTGGATCGTAATGACCGACTGGGAACCTAGTTGTATAGAATGTTATTTATTGCTGGACAAGTAGATGGATTCTGGGTAATTTTGTAGGTGGTAAGAAGGGTCTATATTAGGATAAGAATGGTGGTAAGAAGGGTCTATATTAAATCAACGACCCCATGTAAGTGAAAGCTTACAATCCCGAACACTTAGAACAGTGATTTTGTTTTCCACAAAAGAAAAATAAAAACTTTAAAACATTACATAAAGTGGGGGGCTTCACCTCCCACACCCTCCCTACTTAAATATACCAACTCCGAGATCTCACTACAGTGACGAAAATGGCAAAGTAGTGGAGGTGACTAAGCAATTTCTTTCCCAGGGAAAGAAATCGCTTATATGCCATTTTGGTATTTTGCCATTTCATGCTTTCAAGTTCGATCAAGACGCATTCAAAAGAATGCATCTTCGATCATTTAATAGGAACCCGGTAAGAAGCTGTGTATATGTTAGTTGGTGGGGTAGTTCTAACCATATTAGGTTTTTTAGTTCCATACAGTGGTGAGTTCTGAAAGGGGTATTTACTATAAATTTAGCAACTCTGTTATAGGATTGTTCAAGTTTTGATTTTTGTGATGCCTGAAAGTTAGAAAGGATGGGAACACCATAAAGAAGTGTGGGGAGGAGATAAGTAATGGCAAGTGTAGCTTTAGTAGTGTCTGGGAGAAAAGTGAGAATGTGTTTAGCTCTATAAAGCATCCCTAGTTTTTGATAAGGTTTCTTATGCAATTTTGAGTATGCGAGTCAAATTTAAGATTATTATCCACTATCATCCCTATTAATTTGTAATGAGAGGTGACTTCAATGGTTATTATCAAAAGGGAGAAGAGTTTAAATTTTGTTTTTTCATGGGAGAGGGATTTGGGGAAAAAGTAGTAGTTTGTTTTTTTAGGGATGAGTATGAATTGTGAGTTACAAAGCCATGTTTCAGTTGCTGTTAAAGCTTCCTGAATAATTTGTTGGAGGTGTGCCATGTTGTTAGATGTGCAAAGGAATACGGCATCATCTGTGTACTGTATTAGGAAGGTCTGTTGTATGGATGTGTGGAGGGAATTGGTGAGAATGTTAAAGAGGAGGGGACCAAGGGTAGAGCATTGTGATACAATGGTGGAGACAGGGAAGTATGGAGAGAGGGTGGAATGCCACATTACCGACTGATATCTATTGGATAGGTAGCTTTTGAACAATAGAAGGGTGGGATGAGAGAGACCTAATGAGGATATCTGAAGTAGACAAACTGTTTAAGGCTTTAGACAAGTCTAGAAATAAGGAGGACACTAGTTTGCCATTATTTCTATCTTTATTGACAGTATCTATATTGGTTAGAAGTGCAGTGTTAGTACTATGGAAAGGACAGAAGCCACGTTGTCTGGGGGATAGGAGTTCTTCCTGCAAGAGATAGTTTAGTAACTAGTTTTGAATGCATTTTCAAATATTTTGGAGAGGGGGATAACATTGCTATAAGTCTGAAGTTAGTAATGTCTGTTGAATTTCCACCTTTAAGCAGAGGGATAATGTGTGACTCTTTCCAGAGAGAGGGAGCATGGGATTCATGGATTTGCCCGTTTATATGGATTGAGACAGTTCAGGCAGTGCTGTTTAGCTGCTATTTTAAGGTACTCACTTCAAAGGTCATTAGCTGAAGAAGAGCATAGTTTGAGTTTGTTTAAGAGTAGTTTTATATAGGATGTGGGCACAGGTTTGAAGGTGAAAGTGGATGTGGTGATATGGGCTGCCGGGCAGGGTTAGGATTAGATATTAGGGAATCCTTGGTTAGAGATGCTAAACTATCTGTGAAATAAGAGTTGAATTATATTGTGGTTTTGAGTAATGCATTACTGGGAGAGGAATTAGGGTTGAATTTATGGCTGGGATGCAAGATTTCTTTAAATGCTGTCCAGAATTTTTTTAGGGTTGTGTTTACTATTATTCTGAAGGTTATTATAGTATAATTTTTTGTCTTTTTTAATTTGCTTTTTAGTACAATTGTGAAGCATTCTGAATTGTTGATGATATTGTGGTGTTTTATATTTTTGCCATTCTTTCCATGCTTTTTCTGTATTCTACATTAGTATTCTACTCTTTTTTGATAGCCAAATTGCATTCTTTGTTTTTGGTTTCTTTCTTCTAGGACATGCAAGGCTGTTCAGGATATTGAGGAAAGTTGTATTGAATTAATTTTTATTTTATATTTCTTTACTGGGATTGTCCGACTGAGCCAAAAAAAAGTCCTGTTTTCAGCAGAGGTATGGGGGAAAGCCCCAAGTTACATATAATAAGAAATGTAAACAATAGTATTTAAAAAAAAAAACAGGTAACATGGTAAACAGTGATACCATTTCAACAAGTTTTATATAATTAGTGTAAACATAGAATTAAAAGGCGAGGTTGCAAAATAAAACAGTAATGAAAATTGCACAGAAAGAGAAAAAAAAAGAAAAAAGTGATACCAATAGCAACGAAAAACAAGAAAAAAATAGAATAAGCAACACTAGTAGATGTAATCAGTAAAGATTGTAATTCACACAAGGTACACATTATAATTGCAGGTTTATGACTGAAACACATAAGAAATGATACATTAAGAAAGCTTCTACTTATGAGTGAGGAGGATTGCCCCATCAAGTAATAAACAAATAGAATACCAAGAATATACAATTTTAAGGTGGAGTTAGGATACAGAGAGGGGTTGAAATGCAGAATAACAAATCATATGAAATGAATAGTATAGGGCTTGGAGTGCTAAAAATAAGAAAGAAAAGAAATTTACAGCATGATCTAAGGGGAGGCTTTTTAGGAAGTTCCAGTTAATAGATGATACAGTAGTAATGGACATTTCTGGGTTAAACTTGGAAAGGTGTGTTGTTTTATACACATGCTTTGTAAGTGGATGTGTGAGATGTCTGGCTTTTTTAATTTCTCCAAGTCTTTTGGGTTTCTAATACCATGACAGGAATGAACCCCATTCCTAAGTCAAAGTATAATTAACATTCATTAAATTAGTATTGTTTCATTCTTTGATGTTATCCAGAAGTGCTCTTTGCAGCACCTGCAATGTGCCCAGTAATGACTCCTTCTGTAATCCATATGGAGTGACATGTATCAGCAACATATCTAAGTACAATTGTAAATTTTTTTTATAAAACCCATTGCTCCTACTGCTACTGGAACTGTCTGGGTATCTTTCTTGCACAATGCCCTCATTTCTGCCTGAAAATACTGGTACTTTATGACTTTGTGTCTCTCTGTAGGTAAGACACTGTAGTCAGTGGATGTAGTGATTTCAATAATCAATGCTACTTTTGTCTTCTTTTCATGGACTGCTATATCTGGTTTTCTCACATCTGTTATTTGAACTGTTGGTAATGGATGATTCCACGTGACATAAACCTCATCATTTTCTATGATGCTTTGTGGCTCATATTCCCAGTGTTTTTCAGCTACTTCAATATTATGTTTGCACAATCCCCAAAGCAACAATCTTGCTACATTACTATGCCTTTCAGTAGATGGTCCTTTTGCCATTAGTATATCACAGTCAGCAACAAGGTGTGCAACTGTTTCCAGTTCTATTTTACAAAACCTACATTTGCCTGTTTCTCCCACATGTTCAATGGACTTTGTAAACCAATGTGTACATAGTCCACTTTCTTTTGCCACCAATATTAACCTTTCGTCTTTTGGTTTAAATTCACCTTTCCTTAACCATTCCTGCGTTTTATCCTGATCAACATGAGGTTGTTCCAAGAGTTTCCTATACTTGAAAATATAGCAAAATACAAGCCTCTTAACTTCACTTAAGGACTCCTCTCAAACCTCTTGTAAGAACAAATCAAAAAACAAATGAAACAGAGTTCAAACTGGCTGTAATCTTTTATTATAAAATGTAAGCACTTTCAGGTTAAAAAACCCTTCATCAGACAAACTTCACAATATCAAGACAGTCTTTAAATATTAAAACATTTTTAAAAGCAACCAATTACTTTCTATACTTGACCCGCCTTTTCTTTAAGGCTGGTTTTAAAGGTACAGAACTATTTAACCCAGGTGGGTTGTCAGCAGCCAGCTGTATGATCCATCTTATCTCTGCATACTCTGAATCATTGACAATGCCCCCCCCCCTTTTTTCATCTGTACAACATGCAGAACCATAAAAACAAATGTATGATCTGGAAAGCTAGAAACATGCTGATATAGTGCATTATGTTTGTCCTTCTATCTAATAGATGACAAATGGTGCAATATTCTTGTTTTTAACTTACAATTAGTTTTTCCAGCATAAAAATTCGGACATGATTTGCAGCATGCCAAGTAAACCACATTTTCTGTATGGCAATCTGCATAAAACTCAAATGTGTATTTTTTGTTTGTAACATGATGTATAAAATAATTTAAACCATTCACATTTGAACATGATTTACAATGCTTATGGGGCAAAGTCCCTGTTGTCATATGTGCAGAGGAAACACTGTCAGCCTTTTTATTTTTTAAACCAGGTTCTATGCATAGCATGTCTTTTATATTACTATTCCGCTTGAAGGTAAATCTAGGTTTCTTATCTAAAATGTCCTTCAGGTGATTATCACTTTTTAGTATTTTCCAATTTTGCTTAATAATATCACATATCCCATACACATTGTTACTATATGATGGAATTGGTATTGGACAATAATTTTATTTTTTTTGAAGGGGAGTATTATAAACAGACACAGGGTGTGGCTATGGGGGCTTCATGTGCCCCTATTTTTGCGAACTTAGTTATGTTGGAATGGGAGTACCAGTGTCTATTTAATAGTATTTATTTTCAACATGTTGTATATTATACAAGGTTCCTGGACGATATGTTTTTGTTATGGGATGGACCAAGTGAACTTTTTAATGAATTTTTAGTTCATCTAAATCAGTCCAGTAGTTTTTTGAAATTTACGCATAATGCCAGCATGAATGGCATTGCGTATTTGGACACGTATATAAGACATACTGACAATGGGTTTCAGTCAGAGATTTTTAGAAAAGAAACATTCTCAAATGGGTATTTGGAATATTCAAGCAATCACCCTAAGCATATATTAAGAAATATTTTTAAAGGACAATGCATTCGGGCAGCAAGGATGTCCTCTAATTATGACATAATGATTAAAGAGATAAATTTTATAAAGAATATGTTTATTAATAGGAACTTCCCTTTATCATTATTGAATGACATTGCCTCTTATGTCATAAGTGAATGGGGTAAAAAGTACCCCCCGATATTAGGAACTGTATACAAATACAACAATGTTACCCAGCCATACAAAGTGGACAGTTCTGAGTCCAACAAAGTGTGTGTATTAATGTTCTCTCCACATGTAAATGAAATTAAAAACATTTTGTTTAGACATTGGAATGCTTTAATTGTTGACGAAGAAGTGAAAAATGTAGTTGGTGATTGACCATGTTGTGTATACAAAATGGGATTAAACGTAAAAAGAATGTTGGAGAGGGCTAAAAACAACTTGAACCCTACGAAACAGGATGCCTTCACCAAAAAATGTGGTTCATGTAGACAATGTTTTGCTATATATGAGAATAAGGGATGTAAATTGGATGATATTAATAGGACCTACATTAAGTTTAAGAAAGGGAACTGTTATAGCACCAATGTAGTATATCTTGCTAAATGTATGTCATGTACAGCTTTCTACATTGGGAAAACTGAAAGGCAGTTTAGGAAGCGGATTTATGAACATCTGTATAGGATTAAGGTTCAAGATACCAACAATGCCTTATACAGACATATAAAAGAGTATGGCGACACTCATGTTTTTAGATTTGCTATAATTGATCAGGTTACCACGGGGTGGTAATTTCAAAGCCCTTCTAGGAAAAAGAGAAAGTATGTGGCAGATGATGACTAATTCCACCAAGTTCCCTGGTATCAATGACTTTATTTCTATCAAACCCTTATTGCAGTTATTATAAGATGAATGTTTTTTATGCTTGATTTTATCTGATACGAAACCAATATATGCTATTTTTAGGATATGTGTTGTTAGTCACATACTAAGTGTTAGCATTCCACATTTTTTATTAGTTATTTATTTGGTTTTATTCCCCTTCATTACTATGTTGTACAGTGTGTATTTTGTGTAGTTCTATTTTAAGTACTCATTAGGCAGAGTTGTCTTTATTGTACACAATATTTATGTTATTGTTTTCATAGCATTCATATATGTGTATATTTTTAAATATTTTATGGTAGTAGATATTATCAAATATTGTCTTTTTTTATTCTTTTTAAGTCTTTTCAGTAGATGAGTTTACTTTTTGAGTGTATATATACTTTATGGGTATTGATTTTATGGTGAAAAATGAATTTTATCGTGTTTTTACATGACATTTGTACTGGCACTTTAAATGGAAGTGGTTGTTAAAATTATTAATGAATTTGGCGCCAAAAGGTTATTAAATACGTATCACACATTGATGTAAAGTGGTCTGAAGAAGTCTGCAATTGCAGATGAAAGCGCTTACCACGTTGTCCTGTGTATATTCAATAAACAGTTTTTAATTCCTTGGTCCGAGTCCTGTTCACCACTTGATTGACCAACCTAGCAGAGACGGATTGCAGTCTCACAGTTGTGTTTCCGGTGTTGTTTTGAGTGTTCTTTTCATGGACTGCTATATCTGGTTTTCTCACATCTGTTATTTGAACTGTTGGTAATGGATGATTCCACGTGACATAAACCTCATAATTTTCTATGATGCTTTGTGGCTCATATTCCCAGTGTTTTTCAGCTACTTCAATATTATGTTTGCACAATCCCCAAAGCAACAATCTTGCTACATTACTATGCCTTTCAGTAGACGGTCCTTTTGCCATTAGTATATCACAGTCAGCAACAAGATGTGCAACTGTTTCCAGTTCTATTTTACAAAACCTACATTTGCCTGTTTCTCCCATATGTTCAATGGACTTTGTAAACTAATGTGTACATAGTCCACTTTCTTTTGCCACCAATATTAACCTTTCGTCTTTTGGTTTAAATTCACCTTTCCTTAACCATTCCTGCGTTTTATCCTGATCAACATGAGGTTGTTCCAAGAGTTTCCTATACTTGCAAATATAGCAAAATACAAGCCTCTTAACTTCACTTAAGGACTCCTCTCAAACCTCTTGTAAGAACAAATCCAAAAACAAATGAAACAGAGTCCAAACTGGCTGTAATCTTTTATTATAAAATGTAAGCACTTTCAGGTTAAAAAACCCTTCATCAGACAAACTTCACAATATCATGACAGTCTTTAAATATTAAAACATTTTTAAAAGCAACCAATTACTTTCTATACTTGACCCGCCTTTTCTTTAAGGCTGGTTTTAAAGGTACAGAACTATTTAACCCAGGTGGGTTGTCAGCAGCCAGCTGTATGATCCATCTTATCTCTGCATACTCTGAATCATTGACAATGCCCCCCCCCCCTTTTTTCATCTGTACAACATGCAGAACCATAAAAACAAATGTATGATCTGGAAAGCTAGAAACATGCTGATACAGTGCATTATGTTTGTCCTTCTATCTAATAGATGACAAATGGTGCAATATTCTTGTTTTTAACTTACAATTAATTTTTCCAGCATAAAAATTTGGACATGATTTGCAGCATGCCAAGTAAACCGCATTTTCTGTATGGCAATCTGCATAAAACTCAAATGTGTATTTTTTGTTTGTAACAGGATGTATAAAATAATTTAAACCATTCACATTTGAACATGCTTTACAATGCCTATGGGGCAAAGTCCCTGTTGTCATATGTGCAGAGGAAACACAGCCTTTTTATTTTTTAAACCAGGTTCTATCCATAGCATGTCTTTTATATTACTATTTCGCTTGAAGGTAAGTCTAGGTTTCTCATCTAAAATGTCCTTCAAGTGATTATCATTTCTTAGTATTTTCCAGTTTTGCTTAATAATATCACATATCCCATACACATTGTTACTATAACGTAGCATTACCTTGACCTTGGGTCTTTAGTCATACTTATTAGATGGCTTTACCTTATCTCCCTGCTGTTCTTTATTATCAGAAAACCATGGTCTAGCCCTGGCTTCCCTGTTAGATATTATACTGTTCTTAGTTTTTTCCTAAATTTTCCTTTGAATACTCCTTTTCCTTAAGATGTTCATTTAACACATCAATTTCTTTGTGAAACTCATTATTGTCTGTGCACAGCCGAGAAACTCTATATCCCTGCCCTTGCATAATATTATGAAAAGTATGCCTAGGATGCATACTATGTGCATTCAAATAATGATTTCTCCAGCATTGTTTCCTATGTAAGGTAGTGTTTAGCTTATCAGTTACATTTTTATATAATGTGCATCTAAAAAGGCAATGGTCTCTTTGCTGTGCTCTACTGAAAACCTAAGAAAATCCCACAACAAAAAAAATCATCAACAAATCTAAACGTTAAAAAAAGAATGTATGAGCTGGAAAGCTAGAAACATGCTGATACAGTGCATTATGTTTATCCTTCTGTTTAATACATGAAAAATGTGCAATATTTTTGTTTTTAACTTACAATTAGTTGGAAGCAGTAACATTGGTGTTAGAAAATAACATCTTTCTTTGTAATGGTACACATTATAGGCAGGTAAAGGGTGTTGCCATGGGCACACCCTGTGCCAATTCATATGCAAATTTAGTGTTAGCCTTTTGGGAAGATAAAAATATTTTTAAATGTGAACATCTATGGAAGACTTCAACAATTTTTTGTGCCAGATTTGTTGATGATATTTTTTTGTTGTGGGCACAAGGCAGTGATGAACTGTTGAACTTTGTTGATTACCTGGAGAAAACCATCGGACCTTTTTCCATTACTATAACTCGGATTTACAATGTGCACACTGACCAATCAGCGTGCACGTTTTTGAATATTAATGGGGGGGTTGTTGTATAATGAACATTTATCTATCTGGGTAGAAGCAAAATTGAAAAATCTGCTTGCTTATTTTCCTAGGAATTTGAAAGACACTGCACAATTCTTATCAAAATTGTATGA
>NC_056726.1:322357539-322400039 GCF_019279795.1 Protopterus annectens | reverse complement strand
AGGAGGCAAGTTATGTAATGTTAATAAAATTTAGCTCATGCAGAACTTTAAATTTATAAGCTAGTAATTTTAACTTTATACTAACAAGCTTAGACGGAGCTATTCTATAAAGAAGTTTTAAGCCTTTGAAAATTGTTGTTATTTTCTGTATAAGAATAATTGTATATATATGTCTTAGGTTTTGATATGAATTAGCGTGCTGTAAGCACAGATGTATTTATATTTTCAGAATAAATTGATATGTTTTATAAGATGTTAAAGTAATGTAACAATTGATAGTGGATAATATATATTAAGCAACTTATTACAATGATGCACCTTTAAATTTTAATTGACGTGCACAATGAATTTTATCATGTGAGAGTATGCTATAAAAGTTTAATTGAAAGGTTTTTGAAAATTAACGGTCTGAAGAAGCAATTGTGAAAGCGCTAACCTCTCTACGCCTAATAAATTAGTTTTATTTTAATAATAGAGAATTTTCATTGATTTATGTGGATTATTTAGTACATATTCCTTCAAAACAAGTATATACTGTCGTGGTCACCTTTCAGCCTATAAATATATATATTGTGACTGTTTATTTTTATTGCGGCTAAAAGGCGTTTACTCCGCTGGGAACTTTACGTTTCTTTTGATATATATGTATATATTTAGAGAGAGGCATTTTAAGTATATATGCCTGCTTGAATAGATTTGGAGCTTTTCATTAGGCAATGTGTAAATCAGCATAGATGTGTGTGGGTTCAAATCCAAGCAGCAACAATTCTCTTTCACATTCATATGTGGATGTGGCAAAGGTTAACATACTGATATGTCAGCTTGGATTGAATGTGAAATAACATGGCATGTCTCTTCCTTCCCTGTATTTCTCTTGTTTTTTTTTTTATTTGTAATGCAATGTGTAAATCAACATAGCTGTGTGTGGGTTCAAATCCAAGCAGCAACAATTTGCTTTTATAACATAATATAAAATCAATATTATGTAATCAGTATGTGACAATATCATTGTAATATTTTAAATGGACATGCCTTTAATTGGAATGCATATATCATATATTCAGTAGTCACAAAACTGTTTACCTAATGTCTGTAATAACAACAACATTAATCTTTTTAAGACACAAGTATGACTTCACATTCATATGTAGATGCGGCAAAGGTTAACATATTTATGTGTCAGTTTGGACTGAATGTGAACTATTAACATGTCATGGCATGTCTATTCCTTCACTGTATTTCTCTTGTTTTTAATTAATTAATTTATTTTTTTAATTGCAGCATAATTCTTTCGGCAACACAAATGACCACCAGCATGCAGAACTAAACTGGCTACTAATGTTCACGTCTCCATACTTTCACAGGTGGCTGTGGTGGGACCACCACAGGCAGCACCAGTGCCCAGTACATCTGTGTCCCAGCCTGTTAGCATTGTCTTCACAGCTCCTGCACTACCTTGTCTCCCCTGCTCCTGCACTACCTGCTCCAGCTGTGTTAGGCAGATCGGCCCCAGGTGCTGGTGCAGTGCTACTCACAAGGTGTAGTACTAGTAAAAGTGGTCATTTCATCACCAGTCATGAGCTGACAGGGCTGGTGGACGACATTATAAACAGGGGCATTTGTTCCTGAATCAGCATAATTGAGAAAGTCCTGCATTGAATAGCCAAGTCAATTGACCCATCCAGCACTGCCCCAGGTGTCTGTGATAGGAGACAGAGATGACAGATCTAAGGGTGAGGACTATGTTTCCACTTAGAATTGAGGAGGTTGCACCTCCCATGTCTCCTACCTAGCCTTAATCATGGTGCCCACCAACCTTTTGTGTCCATCACCATCCCTGTCTGCCTCTGTATGTCTGCACCTGCTACCTTACTTACCATACCTACCTAACTCTTATTCCTAACCACCTTCCTCAATATTCCTTTCTTCCCCCAAAAAAAATATACTCCATACATAGCTCTCCATTTCACCTCTATGTGTTTGTGTGTGTCTGACACACTTTATTCAGTCCAATTGGCCACACAAAAGTAATAAGTTGTTTTTAGAGTTACTTGATGTGGTGAGTATATAAATTCCTCAAATTATTTATAGACATATTTTTATCTTGCAAAGAAATGGGTAGCTCTGGTGCTTTCCATCCACCATCCTGCACATTGTTATATTCTTCCCCCAGTATCATACTGTCTTCTTGACCCCATGTTTGCAATTGTCCTGTTAACCCTTTTTTTCATATATTTAATCTTTTAAAAAAGACAGAATCACAAACAAAACACGTGGCCAGAGATCGCCAATAAAACAAACCCTAAACTTTGGTCCTCAGCATTTGCATGATGCTTAGCATTGTGCAATAGTGGTAAATGCTGTGGCAAAAAAATGATGGTTTTTACTTCAGCCACAGTAATAGAGTTCTCATTGCACAAGTGTGCTTATCCTCACTGCTCTACAAATACAAAAAAGACTGACAGTAGCATGAGGAGACAGTTAGTATCATATGTTGAACAGGATGCAGGGTCAAATGTACACTATATAGGATGTTTAAATTCTCATTACTGTTATGAAATCTGCTGAATACATAACCTGTAGTTCCAAACTATTTTAATGTACCCTAAAATGTGTGAGTTATGAACTGTGACTTGCTTTATCGTCTGCTCAGATAATGCTATGGTCTATAAAATGTTGCTGCATATTGAAGGTGTTCAAATCCAGAATTGTCTCTAATATTAATGTGTTTTCTTTCTCATAACATTTTGCCTTGTGAAATAATGGATGCATATATTATTCCAGCAACAGTATCTTGCTTATTTCTGTATTTAGTTGATATTCATCTCAAACCTGGTCATACCTTCCCATGTATAAGTGCAAGTCATCTGGACAAAGCAAAAAGTAATGACGGGAGAAAGGCTCAAACACTAGGCACAGGTTACTATCAATGCTCCTGTACACTTTTTAGGATTGTGATAGAATAAAATATTTAACATTAGCATGAATTTTATGAAGGGTATGAAGTCTGACAAGTAGATGAATGACTTCAGTACTTAGTTCATATGTTCATAGGAGATTACTGGGCTAATGGTTCAAGAGCCCTTATAAGCCTAGCCAGTTTAACTCAGATTTTACCCAATTTTCTATTTCTAGGGAAAAGATAAGGGTCAGCAAGCGAGGTTTTGACAAGTTTTACAGTCTACCTCTGTTCATAATGGAATATGGGCACCACCCCAGGAGTGAATTTGTGATTTCCCATCCATTTGACCAGACTGTGCTTGTGGATGGTCAGGGAAGGGCTCTGCTTCATGTGAATAGGAATCCTATTCCAGAGGAGGGGCAATCTTTCTCCCTAACATGGCATATTCATGTCAAAGATCAAATTTAGATCTTTGGAGTGCATAAACGTCATTCTGTTAGTTTTGTGAATATGCAACATTTCCATCAGGGCTGATTCAGAGACTGCCTTGTAGGTCAGGCATAGGATATCCCTCAGTAATCAGAAGGAAAATGAATACAGTGATAGGGCTTTTAATCGGTCCACATATGACATGTTGGTTATACCCTGTATTTTTTTGGTGAGAAACCTCTGAGGGTACTCTAACTGTTGCTGGTGGCTGGTGAGGTATGTGCCAAAAGGTGCATTGTACTTAATTGTTGGTCTGATGAGGGCCGACTACAGTGGTACTATGACATCCTTAGATCTGGATGCCACATAGAAAGATTTCCTTACTACAGTGGACACATGGTTGTCAAAGTTCAGATTACTATCTATCTGAGTACCCAGATCTCTCACCACTGGGCCCACTCTTGGAGGGTGTGCTGTCAGTGATGTTATTTGCAGGAGTATTTGATTTTCCAAAAGGTATTATTATGCACTTCTTCATATTAAGTGTGAGGCCATGGCTGTGACACCAGTCATCAGTCTGCATCAGACCATTCTGTAGGATATCAGTATTGTTTGGGGAATCAGTGATTGCCCCCATCTTGCAGCCATCAGTGAACTTGGTCAGCCAAAGGCCATCTACTTTTGCCTTGAAAACTATGAAAGATATCCCAAACAAAAGGGGACCCAGCACTAAACCTTGTGGTACTCCTCTGGTGACTGGCCTCTTTCTGGATGTGGATTCCCCCACTCTAACAGCATGTGCCCTATTTGTGAACCATTTGGCTATTCATCTGGTGATGTAAAGGTTTATGCCCAATTTTGTGAGTTTATGTATAATACCTAAGTGGGATATTGTGTCAAATGCCTTGGCCAGGTCAGGGTAGGCAGTATGCATTGTCTTACCCTCATCCGTGGCCTTGGTGACCTTCTCGAAGAAGTCCACTAGACTGAGCAAGGAGGACCTGCCCTTGACAAAGCTGAACTGGGTTAGGTCTAGAGTCTGGATATTTCCTATGTTGTTGTTAATCAGGTCCATAATTATCCTTAGCCTTACACATGAAGCAAGTCAGACTTATGGGTCGGTAGGTTCCTGGGCCCAATGATGGCCCCTGTTGTGCAGAAGGATGGCTGTTGCTGTCTTCTGGGACAAAGCCGATCTGGAGACTGTGGTTAAATACAGATCTGAGTGGGTCTGCTAGGTCATGTTTCAAACTGTTTAATAGGTACCCTGAGATTCCATCAGGGCCCGTTGATGCCTTGTTTCTAACTTTAGAGAGCAAAGTGACAACCTCTTCTTTTGTGATAACAAGCAAAGGAATGCTAGGGGGTATTTCATGGAGAGGGACTGAAGATGATGAGGGGGTGAAGTTTGACCTGAGTTTATCACCCATCAAGTTTGATATTTCTTCTGGCTGAGTATTGGCAGTGCTATCTACAGCCAAGTCAGCACACTGTTGAGTGTTTCCATTAAGATTGTGGACATAACTAAAATGCTTTGTGTTATCCTTTGCTTGGGACGCTATTTTTGTCTCGTATTTAGCTTCTGAAGACTTGACTAGTTCCCTGAGTTGCATGTTGATACTAATTTTTTTCTCTGTTGTGCACCCTCCCACTTAATTCTAGACAGGAATTTCTTCCTTTTGCTGTATAGTCTATTTGTGCTAGGGGTCCACCAGGGTGACTTGTTTTTCCAGCTAGACTTGGGTTTAGTTCGGTCAGCTGTTTCTATGCAGTTGTTTAAGTGGTTAAACAGGGCATTTATGCATAATTCTGCATCGGCTTCCATGTTTTTGGGGTAATGGTGAGCTTTAAAATTACCTGTGATACCGCTTAATAGAAGGTAATTTACCTTGTAAAATTGCTTTAGGGTTTGATGGGGTTTCTACCTTTACATTTATTTCAAAGGAGACCGATTCATGATCCCATCTTACCAATGAGGACATTACATGTTTGTGAGTACTATGTCAAGGATATTTGAGCCGCTAGTGGGAGTACAGACCAGCTTTTCCAGAGCATTTTCATTGACAAAGTCCAGGAATCTCTGAAGCTGCATGTTAGGTGATTGTGTATGTTTCACAGTTTTTGGATGGTAGTTAAAATTGCCCATGAGTAGTCTGTTGGGCTGAATGGTAAGTGACTCTATTATCTTCAGGTATGAAGAGTGGTTTTCATGGTTCATGGTTGGGGACTTGTAGCTAACGGTTATATGGTGGGGGATTTTGCCTCTGCTCAGCTGGACATGGTGTAGCTCAAGCGAGTCATCCTGCTTAATGAATTTAGAAGTATGATCGACTTTTTATGTAAATGGGAACACCTCCTCCTTTCATTTTTTCCTTTTCAGAGGGTGGTCTGAATGTGTGATAGGCATTGTAGCCTTGCACTGCTGGGGTACTTTCCACAGCTTTGAATAACATCTGTGTAACTGCACAGACATCAGCTTTCTCCAGGGTGAGGAGAGTTTCCAGAGAGTGCAGTTTCTTGTTAAGACTCCTAGCACTGAGCAGTAGTACCTTCAGCTTGCCATTACCAAAATTTGTTATGTTGGTAGGTCTGTTGGTTTGGCATTGTGTAAAAAAGGCATTATGGTGGTGGCTAATGGTTTGGCCAGTATTTAAAAGGCTAGTGGCAACAGGTGCAGACCATCTCTGGTAAAACAGCGTGATCTGTCAGTTGTGTTCTCCTAGGCTGTCAAATACTGGATCCCCTTGGAATGACACCAGTAGCCAAGGCTAAGTCAACTATTGAAGTCAATCATTTTATGTCTGTATTGTGGTATCATTCTTGGTGAGGGTAGACTGCTGTTCAATGCGAAATTCATGCCAGCCTGCAACGCGTATTCAGAGAGGTCCATCATGTCTCTCTTCATATAATCCAGCAAGGTAAAGTTCAGGTCATTCACACCCACATGGGCTATGACTGAGTCATACTAGTACTTGTGGTTGAGTGACCTGAGTGCTTGCATGATCTGGTGAAATCTGGACCCTGACAGGCAAATGACTGTAACCTTCTCTTTATCCATCCTGTTGAGGGGGTGTCCATTTTTCTCATGATGGAGTCTCCTATGACCAAGATGTTTGAATGTGTAGTGTCTCACCTTAGGGGCTTGCTTGTGGTGGCACTGTGATATGTATTTTTTATGTGTAATGGTGTTTTTTTAGTTGGTTTTGTTTGTACGTGGTTTCTGAGGGCAGCTTATGGGAGGCCTCTGAGGTTTTGGTAAGTTACATTTGAGTATCTCCACATATGTGGGTTTGTGTGTCAAGACCTTATTTATTGAGGGAAATAATGTATGTGTGCTGACAACCTTTTTGTCATTTGATTTGTCATTTTGTGAGAGTCGTCTCAATTTTCTTAGAGTGACTACATCTCTCACAGTTATGTAATAGAAAAAGCAAATGTCCTAACAGACACAACAACATGACTTAAGCATGTGGACAAAAAATTGCATAAGGAGCACAACATGCCTTAAACATGTGGATAATCAACAAATATTCAGACAGTCTAATTATGACCCTGTACTATCCATATAATGCATACCTTATTATAACCATCATGACACGTGTAGATGACACAGAAAACATTAATGCACCACACACACCTGTTCTGAAATGGTTCAGAATCAGAACTGTCTGTATGTCTGTACTTATTATATGTGTGAAGCTTGGTATGGCACACCATAGACCACTGCTAATTCCAGTTCTAACTTCAAAACTTCAAAAAATAATCATACATATGCTAATACTTTGCCATCATTTGCACAAATGAGTTTATCAGCAGTGTGCTTCAGTAAGCAATTTTGACAAAAAAAGTAATGCCAGTGGCTTTTATTACTTGTTTATGTTTTAATGGCTTATTGTAGTCAAGGTTTGATTAGTTCACTGTGATGGTGTACCCAGTAAATACTGTAAATTATGTTTGCACTACAACATATTAGACTTGCAACTGATTTATTATGATGAGGGAGCTTTAGACATGTACTTGCTGAGAAGTATTAAATAGTATATTTTCATATGTTTGTCATGCATGTTTTGTATTTAGAATGCACATTATACACACATTACAAAATATTAACAATGGTACACCAACTAATTAAGATTTGCATACAATGATCTTGAGCTGAGTAGTCAGAAATGTTTGGGTGGCACTCTGCTGTTTGACAATTGCAGTTATACTCCATCATATACATTCTCAGTTCTCCATAATGTAAAACACCTAGATATCATTTATGATACCACATTGTCTGCGAATGAAGTGATATGTTATTTATCTCTGCAGCATGTAAGGAATTATGATCAACATATTGTTTTGTTTGCCTGTCAAGACACATTCCTATTCACCCATATGTGTGATATATACTACACGGATGTGCTGTCAGACACTTGTAGTAAGACTTCTTCTGTGGCATTGGAGGTTGATACAGTGCACTGTAGATTATATACTTAGGTAAGTGTTCATCTCCAGCAGTGACTGACTAAAAGTGTGTGTGTGTATGTGTGTGTGTGTGTGTGTGAGTGTGTGTGTGTGTGTGTGTGTGTGTGTGTGTGTGTGTGTGTGTGTGTGTGTGTGTGTGTGTGAGACTGGCTTAACCAACAGATCTGATATGTACACTTTCACCAGGAGAGATATTTACATTGGGAGAGGGGTCCTCCATCAATTCCATTCCCTTTTAGCCCAAACATCTGCTCTGCAACACACTGCTGAGGTCATCCATTCAAATATGCTCTAATTTACACTTGTAGTAAACTTCTCTTGTGGCACTGGCAGCTGATACAATATATTCTAAGTCATGTACTTAGGCAGGTGTTCAAGTCTAGCAGTGATTAAATAGTGTGTGTGTATGACTATAGTGACACGAATGACGGAATTATCCAACTGACTAGTGTGAATGTGTGTGACTCTAGTGCAAGATAGGACTGGCTTAACCAACAGATCTGATGTATAATGTTACACCAATAGTGGACTTTCCCATCAGTTCTAGTCCCTTTTAGCTCAAACATTTGCTCTGCAACATTTTGATGAGGTCATCCATTCAAACATGCTCTAATGCACACTTATAGTAAGACTTTTCCTGTGGTGCTGGTAATTTATGCAATGCACTCTAGATTATATACTTAGGTAGGTGTTTGAATTGAGCAATATGAAACAGTGTGAGTTATATAACTGTAGTGACAGGGATGACGAAATATCGAATACATGTGGTGTGTCACCTCCACTCATGCAAAACCTTGACACAGAGAGAGGCCTTACACAACTTTTTCACTTATTTTTAAGGCAGAGATATGCCTTGCAACACATTGATTATGATATACCTTCAAATATGTTAATTCTCACACATGTAGTTAGATTTCCCCTGTGGCACATGCAGTTAATTCACAGTTTTCTAAATTGTGGACTTGCATAGGCAGTTGCTCAAATCCAGCAAGATTAAAATAATATGAGTGTAGTGGCATGAGAAGCTGCCTTATGTGACATCCCCTCATAGGTTCATAGATAGATTCATAGATTAGTACTAAGCTAACTGCTCTTGCGAGCCATTTTAAGCTTAGCCAATTATCGCTTGTGAGACTCAAACCCTGTACCTTGTGTTTGTAAGACAAACCCCTTAACCATTAGGCCACCCTTTACATCCCTTTAAGGTCAAATATAGGCTTTTCAACACATTAATGAAGACATCCCATTCAAATATGTGTTCAGTGATGCTTGTAATAAGACCTCTCCTGTGGTGTATGCAGTTAATGCAGACTTCTATAGCATGTGGACTTTGGCAGAGGGTTGGATAAGGTAATGTTTGTCTGTTAGACAGTAGTGATAGGCAGAATTAGCTTACCCAACAGATGATATAGCACACATGCAGTTGTGTGAACACTAAAAGCGAAAAAGTTTTTTGAAGCCTCAGACTACATTTTAGGGGTACCATAATCATTCCAATACACTACTGATGTAATCCCTTTAAGTGAATGCTTTGTGACACATCAGATACAATTATTTCTTTGGCATCAGTGGTTAATATACATCTCTATGAAGCATGACTTCAGACAGGTGTTCGAGTCTGGTATTGTGTGTAAGAGAATGCTTATAGGTAGGATTTGATTACCAAGAAGGAATGGTATTTATAACATGACTTCCTTGAAACATTCATAATTGTGTACAGAAAACGCAACTTTTGTACTCCATTTAATGGAAGACATATACATTGAAACATAATGCTGAAGTTATCCCTTCAAGAGTGCATTATGTGACGACTGTGTTGTGAATTCCTGTGCACAGAACAAGAACTTGATGTACATTGCATATGTCTAACTACTCATGGTGTATGCCTTTTATTATTTTGTGCACAATAAAGTGATTAAAGGCAAAAATGTTGTATTCAACAGATTTTGATGTGTGCCATGCTGCAAAGTGGTTACAAAGTGTGATAGGACCTGTTATGATACTTTGTTTTGGTTTTATGATAGATATAGGTTCATAGGACTATACTATGCTATTGCCCTGAGGCCCTTATAAGCCTAGCCAAGAATTTTGCCCATGTTCCCACAAAGTCAGCACCAGTTTCCCCTGTCCAGCGGGGACACAGGTGGGATACTAAGGGTACATTTTCTGTTTCCCATGCAGCCACCCAGGTTCCTCTTAAAGAGGGCTGGTGAAGTACTCTTCTTGACATGGAGAGGGAATCTATTCCACAGATGGGGGAGTCTTTGGGACACAAATCTATCCCACCAACAAGTTCTGTTGACAGCTGCATTGCTAAAACATTGTTTTACTCCAATCACATTGACATAAAAAGTGAAATGGTTTGTGTATCAGATGTCATTACACAATACTGCCAGCAGGTAGACTTTTTTGTCATAGTCTTCTATAGGCTACCTATCCTTGTGGTGGTCTTCCTTTCACACATAGCTATATAGACATATACTGACATTCCTGCAAACACATCCTTGATGTAAATGAGCTGCCTCTACATTACTTCAGAATGGAAAAACGTCCATATTAATATGTCACATGACCATGTCCCTCATTTCTCAACTATGTACATCTCATCTGTTATAGGTAGATATCTGTAATAATGCATTGTAGCATAGTTGTCTATTAATATGCTGTTCAAAGTGACAGTTCTTTTTCTTTGCCAGGTACTTCTGGGTTGCACTACATAACTACTTGGTATATATTAACAGTTTCACTTCCTACAATTCCCAACATGCATGTTGCTGCCACAGCAAGCTTAGACCAGCTAGCTGGGTTAAAGGGGCAATACCTACAGATTTAGTTGAATTCAGTATTGTTTAAACATATTAAAATTAGCAGAATTTCATACTGTTTAGCATAATCTGTTCCAATAAAGCACCCTTAATAGACTTCTAACCCTAATACACCACCTTCTTATAGTTCACGAATTAAAGGACTGGACAATATGGATATCCAGTTTCTTAACTTCTCTATAGCCAGCTTGGTGGGTATGAGCATCTCGAGGCAATGTAGCATTTGTCTCATGTTTACTGACAACCACTTAATCCTTAAAGAAGCAGACACAGTATGTGACAGCTGTACTTTTACAATTAAAATGAAGGCTAAACTCTTGCATACATGTGCACATAAGGTTATCAAAACCACGCACACAGCACCAACCTCATATAGTACACAACACACACACAGATTAACATATGCTGAGGCACTTAAAAGCTATCTTGCTAAACAACAAAGATCGTGTAGCTCACCAGTTGTCAAAACTATGCCTCAGCATGCCCAAAGACACTCAGAAGAAACAACTAACACCACACATACTGTCACTCATTGGAGCTCCAAACACTAAGCCCCTAAGGCAAGAAAACACACTTCCCAGGATTCTCATCATAAGGGACTCCATTGTAAGATATACTGATGCCCTACTAACCAGGCTGAACATGGAAAAGATAAGTGTTAGTTATTTATCTGGAGCCAGAATTCACCAAATCACATACACAATGAAGTCATTACTCCACAGGCACCAGTATGATTCCATCATAGTCCATGTAGGTGTAAATGACTTGAGATGTATCTCCCAGGACTATATGAAGACAGACATTATTGGAGCTTTTAGACTGTGTCTCAGGCTGGTATGAGCCTGCTAATGAGTAGCATTTTACCATCACCGAGGATGATGCCACAATATGAGCAAAAATGTATGATTTCAACAACTGTCTGTCTTTCTGGTGTCATTCTAATGGGATCCAATATTTATCAGCTTGGAAGGAAAAGGTTAACAGATCACATTGCTTTGCCAAGAAAGATCTGCACCTCTCTCCTCTATGCTTTCAAATGCTGGCTAAAATGTTATCCACCCCCATAGTGCCTTTTTTTAGGTAATGCCAAATTGACAAACCTACCAACCTTACAGTGCCATTTTAACATATGGGCACACTCTGCCGTTGCCCGGGGGCCCCATGAGCATAGGGGCACCATTCTAATCTATGTATGTTGTAACTTGCTGTCAATAAATAAATACTACATTATACTAAATTATAAATATTTGAAGAATTATGAAAAATATGAAAATTATAAATATTAGAAAGCATTGTCGACCATCCAAAATGTCAATTATCTGAATGCAGCCTTCCTAAAACATCAACTATCTGAACCCAGTGGCAGCCTTCCTAAAAGTTGTATCTGTACATGTTTCACCTGTTATTCATACCACATGGAATTTAATATTTCATTCTTTGCTGCCGTCCTGCTTCCGCAGTTCCACTTCAACAAGTAAGAGTCATCTGGAGTGTGTGTGTGTGTGTGTGTGTGTGTGTGTGTGTGTGTGTGTGTGTGTGTGTGTGTGTGTGTGTGTTAAAAAGGGATAACTGGTGGTTAGTGTTACTTTGCTCAGGCTCAAACCATGCACCTTAGGTACAAGAGTCTGAATTATCTACCCCTACCACTACTTGTGTTTCAAGGAGTTGAGTGCATAGTTTACAACTGTCCAGATTTTTACAGAATGTCTGGAATTTTTGGCTCATACTTTTGGTCTGTTCCTCTTAAAATTTCTGGTTTACTAGCATGTGTTTTAATGTTTAAACACTGATTTTGTTGGAAGTGTATACAAATATATGTTTAATTTTATCTGCCATTTTCATTTTTAATCCTGTAAGTGGTAGTGTAGGTAGGGGCCCCAGTGCACTGCTTTGCCCGGGGGCCAATAATGCTTTTAAGACAACCCCAATGACATAAAATTAACTCAAATGAACCTCAAGGTGTTAACTGCTCAATGCCAGGAGCCAAAACAAAAAATGACACACCCTCCAAGCCCTCCTCACACTCAAGAATATAGACATCTGTGCAGTTACCGAGACATGGTTTAAAGTGTCAGAGAGTGTACCTGCAGTGCAAGGTTTCAGTGCCATCCACACTTTTAGACTAGTATCTGCACAGAAAACGGCTAAAGGAGGAGGTATCTCAATATACATCAATAACAAGCATTCCTCTAGGGTGGTCAAACAGGATGACATGCTGGAGTTCCTCCACATGCAGATCACCATAGACAAATTTCTGTACCATATCCTAGTCAGCTATAAATCATCCTCCATGTCCCCAGAAGCTCACAGTGCATAACTGGACCTACTGGAGACACTTACCACCTAACTTAACACCCTACTCATTAGAGATTTTAATTACCCATCTATAGAATGGTAATCCTACACAGCCTCAGCTCTACAAGCACAGAGATTCCTGGACTTTGTAAATAAAAACACTCCTGACCAAATAGTGAATATGCCCACTATGGGCTCCAACATACTGGACTTTATGCTTACAAACACGGGAAAATGCTGCACTCCCCCCCCCCCCATGTGTCATCCTCCCTGCTAAGGTCCAACCATAAAGCTGCTTCCTTCAAAATCAAAATCAATTCCATAATCCCATTAAAACCAGTAACAGTTAGGAACTCTTCCAAGGTAAATTACCTGTTATTAAATGATGGATTGTCAAAATTAAGTGCCCTTCCAAACCCAGACAACACAGAAGCACATGCTGAATTGCTGTCAGAAACTCTATACAACCATGTCAGTGGCTGTATAAAGGTTGCTGTACCTACCAGAAGTAAGCCCAGGAGTAGCCCTAGAAACAAACTACCCTGGTGTCATCCCAAATTAAACAGGATATACAACAAAAGGGAAAAATTATGGTAAAAATCAGGAATGGAAATTGCTGTAAAGATAGAAACTCTCTCATCAAAGTAAAGTAGGCAACTAAGAGGGCTAATTAGGTCAAGCAAAGCTATCTTAGAGGTTAAGATAGTCTCCCAGGTGAAAGATAACCAAAAGGCCTTCTACAGGTATGTTAGAAACCTCAAGAGCAGCACGTAGCAATGTGCTAAACTGGCGGTTAATGGTGCCACATTCACTGAACCTGGTGATATAGCAAAACTGTTAGCGGACAAATTTAGTTTCAACTTTACCCCCGACCCCAAATTACCCATCAAAAATATCCTCAAACATAACCCCCATCAGCTATAACTAGGAAGCATGTGCTGGCTGCACTCACTAAATCCAAGAACACAACCTCAATGAGCCCCCATAACATCCAAGGATATCTCCTGAATAGTCTAAAATATGACTTATCAGGACCACTGGAGTCATTATTTAACCATAGTCTTAAAACAGGCTACACAGCCATTAGTCTTACTAGTCTTATTGGCAAAACAATGGAAAGAATTATCATGGAAATTTTCAGCAAGGACATAGGAGACCTTCAGACACTGGATCTATTCCAGTTTGGCTTTGTCAAGGAAAGCCATGTTTACTGAATCTGGTGGCCTTCTTTGAAAAGGTCACTAAGGCAATAGATGAGAAGAAAACGGTGCATACTGCCCACCTTGATCTGGTTAAAGCATTTGCTACAATACCCCATTCAGGCATTGTCAAGAACCTATGGAACCTTTATAACACTCTGGATAGTGAGCTGGCTCACTGATAGGACTCAGGAGATTAGAATAAGTGAGGACACCTAAATGAAGAGACCAGTTAGCAGTGGAGTCCTTCAGCACCTTGTAATGGGTTCACTCCTCTTTGATATCCACTTCTCGGATGTCAAAGACAATGTCAAAGGCCTTTGCCTGACTAAGATCACAGATGACTGCAAACTGGGAGCACTCACTGAATTCCCCCAAGATGAGAACATCCTTTATGAAGGTTTAATAAGGACAAATGCTTGGTGCTAAAGCCATGGCGTAAAACTCAATACCAAGAAATGCATTATAGTACCTTTTAGGAAGTCTAACACCCTGGGTAACTACATCATCAATAAAACACCCTTAAAAGTTGATTCACTAGTCAGAGATCTGAGAATTCAGTTAGCTATTAACCTAGCCTTTGATAAGCATGTGTCCAAGGTAGTAAGAAATTCCTTCTATGTTGTTCAACTTATAAGCAAGGATATGGCATCTAGGTCCAGAGTGGTTATCATACCACTGTACTTGGACCTCATCAGACCCATCATAGAGTATAATGCCCCCTTCGGTATGCACCTGACCAGACACATGTAGCAACTGGAATGTCCACAAAGATTCATTACAAAAAGAATGCAGGGAATAAACACAATGTCCTGCACTAATCACCGAAAGCCCTATCGCTTTACTCTGTATCATACAGACTTCTGAGAGATGATTTTTGTCTGGCATACAGGGCATCCCTGGACCCAGTTTTGATGAACTTTCTGTACATCCATGAAGCAAACAGCATCAGAAATACTGGATTAAAAGACCTAAAATTTGCTTGCGTCATATATAGGACATGTTAGAAAGACAGATATGTTTCTCAGAAAATTCCCATTCTCTGGAACAGGCTCCCCACCCATGTGAAGCAGAGTTCCTCCCTATCCCTTTTTAAGCACAGCTTGGACCAATGGATGGGTAAACAAAAATTCACCACTAGTTTGGCTGCTATGTCTCTGATGGACAGAGGCAGTCAGTAAATCACCACCTATAAAAATTCAATTTGTGGCTCACATTCGTGTTGCACAGCTAGGCTTATAAGGGCCTTAGTGGTCACTAGCCTAGACTACACCTATGAATCTATAATTGTTTCCACTATTACTAGTTGTATGGGAAGGATTGAACAGATAAAAGAAGTGAATTTCTAAGGATTGTACAGATGCTCATTAATCCTTCACTGTATTTTCCCATTTATAGACGAGAGCAATTTACCATTACGCTTTCATTGTTTCCTTAATACATATAAGGCAAAGAAAAGGTTACATTTGTTTAGCATGTATGTCTGTTCAAACATCAGTTCATTTCTGTGTAAAAACTGCTTTTGTTTAATTTCCCAATATATGTGATAATAGTGGTGAAGTTCCCTAGCTGTGCACTACCTGCAATGTATGTAATGTCCTCTACTGTATCACTTTCCTTGTAAACTGTTATTATATCTCTGAAATGTCCCTATCATTCGTGATGTTCCCTGATTTTGTTACATTTTAGCTCTGCCCCTCTTAATCCTTTGTAAAACGTGGTGACTTGTGTAAAAGATGGTGAATTATACTTAATAGTAGTTAATGGTAATAATTACAAGTGTAGCCTTATTTTCATGTTGACAAATGTGTAATAAAGTCACACTTATCTCCTTCTGTCAAAATTTCAATTTTAAAGTCATGTAGACGTGTCCCTGATTGTTTCTGGAGTTCTCCCTTATTCTGCTGGGTGTGTTGCACATGAATATAATTATAGATTACAGTTTTTTTCTTAGGGTCTCTTGCCCTTTATTTATGCATCTCAAGTTGCCCTATCTGTAACTGTGCCACTTGCACATCCCAGCTTACTGAACTTAACCATATTTACTCTTCTTTGTTTATATTGTGTACACAAGCACTATTGCAACTAAATGTGGCAGCTAACTTGTGTTCTGACCACAATCAGGTGCTGCTTGATGTGTAGGGTTGATAAAATCTTGCGTATTCAATAAGCAATGCTGCTGCAATTGTGTAGCCTTTGGCATGACATGTATACTCTTGTTAATGAATTCCCATTCATGTATTGCATTGTATTGTATTGTTGAGATATAGCCGTGGCTTTCCATCATCCAAGATTCATTATGGTGCTAAGTGCATTTTGCCACTGTAGATGGGTAAATAGCATTTAACAACAGTGTAGTAGTTTAATAATGTATGATTAAATTAGATTATTAAAAAGTTTAGTTTATATTTAAAGGATTTATCTGATGTATTTATTTCAATGGCTGCAGATTTTTAGATGGTTGTCTGTGTGTAAAGTAACAGACATTATGAATAGGAGTTGTCTAAAGTCAATGTTGCTTATTTATTGCTTTGATTCATTTACTTTATTATTTATTGTTCCATTTCTTTTTCTCACTTTCCTGTCACTAAGTGAGTGGACCTATGCTTCAGTTATTTTGTAATTGGATGTTTTTAAACACTATATTTGTAGAGTAAATTGCTTTTACTAAAGGAAAATGTCAGATTTTTTTTACATTCATCACTAGTGGCAGTCATTTTTAAAACACATTTTGGATGCTTGAATCTTTTTTAATGTGTTTCCCATTTTACTCTCATTGAAAACTTAGTTGGTAATCACTATCACTAACTGATGTGTGTAATTATAATCACACCATTGTATAACAGGCAAAGTTAAATGATATTTTATTAACTGAGTCAATAATGTTAGATCATTAGGGTCATGTGGCATGTTTTACATACATTCACATGCATGTACAGATAGAAACTAACATGTATTGCAGCAAATGATTTTGCTTGTAATGATTCAGTCACTGGTGCCCGCTTTCCAGTCTGAAGTTCATATTTATTTAAAAGAAAGTTCAAGAAAAAGAAAAAAAAATGAAGTTTACAAACGTTCAGTATGTAATACACAGTCAGTTGCAGTTTCAGATATGTTCTTTTCTCTAGTAAATGTTTACTTTCTGTTTTATACAATTCATGACACATGCAGTGTTTCTTTCCAACTAAATTACATATTCTCTTACTACGGTGTTTTGACAAAGTTGTTGGCTAAAATAAATGAATAGGACTTGGGACTTGACATGACAGAGCTAGGTTTCAATAGGCTTCTGTTTAAACTTCCTAACAGGCCAGGATAACCCGAGGTTCCTTCTCCCTGAACTTCCTCACAGGCAAAAATACAGCCAAGTGGTATCTCCTTTAATGGATACCAGCTCCTTTCCCTCACAAAAACACAGACAGATTGCTTTCTTTTGGGTATACAATGTTATATACACACATTTACGATCCCAATATACAAAGGTTATAAATCTATAATTTACTCTAAAATTACAAATGTCCTGATGTGTTCCAAAGTTTTTCTGAGGCTTGGAAGTGCCCCCTTTATCTTTTCCCTTCAAAATGTTATTTTATACAATTCATTAGCAAGTGTTTTACCATTGTTGTGCCCTTATCCCTTATATGCCCATTTGTCCCCACTTTCCCTGGTGTGTGATGAAGACACCAGGAGTTTATTTTATGAGAGTGAGGAAAGGAACAAGGATCATAAAACATTATCTTGTGATATTTTGGAGGCTTTAAATGCTCCTCCTTTGGCAGTGGATTGGTATTGCTTCAGTGTACATGGATGTACCCACACACCTGCAAGCACACATGCGTATGCATATATATATATATATATATATATATATATATATATATATATATGTGTGTATATATATATATATATATATATATATATATATATATATATATACACACACACACACACACACACACACACACACACACACACACACACACACACTCACACTCACTCTGATTCCAGATAAAGTGATATACCTGCCTTGACCCTGTCATGCTTGCTATGTTACCTGACATCCCCCAGGTGTCAGAGTTACAGTGAGGTGAACTATCTCTTTACTTCCTCCTGGAGAAAAAGGTCATAGCTTAAAAACAAAAAAAAAGACATTTTGAAAATTATTTTTGCAGGGGGCAAGGTGCCCTGTACCCCCCTCCCATTTAGATGACTTCACCCTTGGACCTCCCTTACTTATTTTAACTCCATGGTTGCACAACCATAAAAGAAAAAAGAGAAAAAGCACACACACATCACATTGCTGCTAGCATCCTAACAGAAACCACAACAGATGTGAGGTTTACCTGGAAGCACTGACTGTCCATTTGAAACCTGTCAAGTTTAAAGTGATGAGCTGAAACCTCATTTATTTAGAACACATTGCCTATAAACTTAGTTTAGTGCATCTGTGACTCCTTATATGATGCATTATATGTTTTATTTAGCACTCCCTCAGTTTGGCAAGCAAGCAAGGATGGAGTTTTTGAGCCTGCATCTCAACAGAATGATAAAATCAAGACTTTTGGAAACACAAGTATATATATATTTTTTGCAGTGAAGAATCCTCTTACCACATTCTGCATGCTTCACTTATTAATATTTTTGAACTCTAACACCCCGTAGTAATGGTAGATGGAAAGTAAATGATTTTGATAAAAATGGTGCTTGATGGCTTTTTGACTTTAGAGTTGAAATATTGAAGTACTGATGGTGTGTATGGTACAGTTGGAATTACCTCTGCAAATATAAAGGTAAAGTATTAGCTGCTCCCAAGCATTCATTTCTAAGTTTATATTACTGTCATTAACTTAGTGGGGAAAACAGGAATGTCTTTACATCCATCACTTTTAAGTTCTTTATAAAATTAAAAAAAATGAATGTTGGGTTGATAAATAAGTACATTTTGTAATGACATTTGGCAAACAGGATCAATGAATTACTATAGAACTTTTTTGTCTCTTCAGTTATGTTGGCTTTGTAAAAGTTTTGCCATTTGAAACACACCAGTTTGCTTACTTTGGTATGCCTTTCTAGTACCACAATTATCATTCTGAAAATAAAGTAATCATAAAGTTTACCAAAGATAGTAATGCAAAAATTAACATACCACCCCCACATAAACTCTAGAAACTTCTTAACAAACATACCCCCTTCTAGTAAATGTCTATGATACATAGGGACACAATTGTATTGGATTGCACTGCTAGACTTATAATGGCCCTGGTGGTCGTTAGCCTAGTATATAGCTATCAGCCTATGAACCCATGAAAGTACAGGTAGCACTTTGTTTGCAGAAATCTGACATTACTCCAAGAGGGGCTGTTTGCCCAAGTGATGCATTTGGGTTTATGGTTTAGTATTTTGACAATTTTGACAATTAGCATTATAATGTTTGGTGTTCTTTTCCCCTTTGTTATTTGTGTTATATTTAGATCCATTGGCAAAGAAAATAAGGGACTCAGACAATTATATAACTGGTATGGTAATTAAAAAAAGTTATTTTTATTTGCAGATGATATTATTCTGTACCTGATAAAACCAGAAAAGGACAGCTCAGTGTTGTGGTACAATCTAAGACAATTTCAAGTTTTGTCAGAATATAAAATTAATGAAGACAAAACAAAGGCTAAAGCTGTAAGCTATGTACCCACACATGAATTGGTTCAGCAATATCCCTATTTGCGGGGACACAATAAAATGAAGTATTTAGAAGTATGGGTTAAATAGGATTCTGTTATGCAAGCTAAAGATTATTTTATGGCAGCTAAGGATATGTAGGAAGAGAATAAATAAAAGATAATACAAAAACTGAGAAATTGGAAGCCCTTGTTCATGGGTATGGATAGTGAAATACACACATTAAAAATTAGATTAGTCCCTTTAGTTTTATATGCAGGTCAGGCATGTTTGTAGCAACCAGAAGAGAAGTTGTATACAGTAATTAATAGAGAGTTGAGGGATTTTATTTGGAAGGGTAAGAGGACAAGAGTCAAGTGGGATAAGTTGATCCTTCCAATAGCACAAGGTGATTTAGGATTACCTGATTTGAAGGGGTATTTTAGAGTATACAGTTAAGCCTCACATACATAACAGAAACAGAAAGCTATAATTCAAAGTAGATAGGAATGATGATGATAGAGCAGGGGATAATTCAAGAAATAAGGAAAGAGTGGGATTTTGAATGCAGATCCTTAAAGAGAATAACAACAGTCATACATGACATTATATTCATAAATTAGCAGAAGCTATTCTAAGAACTAAGTCAACATGGGATTGGAGAAAGGAGATTCTGCCGATATGGATGATTGCAATTAGGGGTACAGAGAATAAGCAAGAGGGGGCTGGAATTTAGTGGAGAAAGCTGCCAAATGAACTAAGGTATTAGGAGCAAATAACTAGAGAGGGAAAGGTAATAGAATGGGAAGAGGCCAAGAAGGCATTTGGACTGCAGGCTACAGACTGGCTTCCCTATCCAAGACTGATATCAAGGTATAGGCAAAGAGATAGGGATAGGGGAATCCTAAGTGAAAGGCCTGCTCTGGTAGAGGATTTTAGTTGTATCTAGAACATAAGTTGCTGTTAAAAAAGAAATAATTAGGAGGGAATATAAAATACTGCACAATAACTATAGGACTCAATTGGAGTAGGTTAGAAAAGATTGGGCAAAGAGATTGGATAAGCAATTTACTGAGAAACAATGTGAGGACATATGTATGGCCCCCAAATATACAATAATGTCTAGAATATTTAGGATTTTTGCCAGGAAGTGTTTGCATATGTATTTTTATACTCCATTCAGACTCTAAATAATTGTTCCTCAGGTAGCCAGCAAATGCTGGACTCTGAGAGATGTGGGACACAAGCTTATCAACAAAAGAGAAGGAAAAAAACGTTTATTTAAATTCTGCATAATTATTTTAAGTTGCACTTATAGGGACCTGTGTGGTAATTTTTTATACACTTCTCTGTTTTTGTCTATTTATCTGTTTGCATTTTTTTTCTCCAAACATCTTTATTAAATTTTTACATATGACAAAGGCAATCTTTCATTTATATAAACGAAAAAACATACAAAATAATACCATTTTAGTTGCAAAGAGTTTACATCACAGACACTACTGAAACAACTGTAGTTGCAAACATTATACACCACTTATAAACCATCCAGTCATTGTCTGTTAAGCATTATATGGCTCATTCAAATCCTGCCTCTTAAACCTCATTCCTGCTCTGCATATATTGTTCCCACAATTCCCATTTTTTTCCTAATTAGTTTGCTCCTTCCCTTTTCTAAAGATCCCAATTCCAGTTGTTTTATCTCTGTTACTATAGTCACTAATTTTAGTAAAGTTGGTCTAGACTTTGATTTCCATTTTCTAGTAATTGTTTTTTTGGCAGCCACCATAATTAGACTCAGCAAGGTTTTACTATGTCTAGGCAATTCCGGTTCTGTAGCATAACTCAAAAATATCATCTACCTAGTCAATCCACTCCGCTCACCCAGCATCTCCGACAGAGCGGTCAGCAGGGAATCCTTAAAGGCTGCCAGCTCATTACACTCCCAAAAAACATGTTCCCAGCTACCTCTTTTTTGCCTGTCACACCTCCAACATTTGCTATCCACCTGAGGAAAAATTCTTAGTCTACTTGGGGTATAAAAATACCTATGTAAACACTTCCAGGCAAAGATCCTAAATCTTCTAGACTCTGTTGCATATTTGGGAGATAAACATATATCCCCCCCTTGTCTCTTTGTAAATTGCTTATCCAGTCTCTCTTCCCAATCCTTTCTAAGCTCCTCTGATTGATTCTTATAATTATCATGCAATATTTTATATGCTTTATTAATTATTCCTTTTTAATGGCAGCTTCTTTTCTAGAGTCTATTAAAAACTCTACCAGCACTGGTCTTTCATTTAGGTGCCCCTTATTTCTTTTTCTTTGCCTATACTCCAGTATCAATCTTTGATGGGAAAGACAATCAGCTCCAAATGTGCTCTTTCAAAACAACACCCACATCAACAGATGGAGCTATATCTCATGGAGCCTCTACCTCTAAGTTCACAAGGCAAGTCATCACACAATCCAACATTCTAGTCATTGGAGACTCCATCATGAGACACACTGATGTCCCTCTCACCAGGTTGTGTAAGCAGAAAGTTACATTCAGTTGCTTATCGGGGGCTAGGATCCACCACATTACACATGCACTCAGGTCAGTGGCCACAATTACCAGTATTACTCAGTCATAGTCCATGTGGGAGTAAATAACCTAAGACATACCTCTCTAGACTATATGAAGAGAGACATCATGCAGCTCTCAGAATATGTGTCTCAGGCTGGCATGAGCCTAGCATTGAGCAGCATTTTACCTTCTCCGAGGATGATGCCACAATATGAACAAAAGATGACTGACTTTAATAATTGACTTAGTTTCTGATGTTATTATAAGGGGGTGCAATATTTGTCAGCATGGAAGGAGATGATCAACAGACCATGCTGCTTCGCCAGGGATGGTCTGCACCTCTCCTCTCTAGGCTTTCAAATATTAACTAAAACATTGTCTTCCCCCATAGTGTCTTTTTTAGGCAATGACAAACTGAAAGTACTTCTGACATAGCAAATAAAAACCAAGAAAATGTAAAGGTATTACTACACGATGCTAGGAGTCCAAACAAAAAACTCCACTCCCTAGAAGTTCTCTTTACCTTAGAGAATGCTGATGTCTGTGCAGTCACTGAGACAAGGTTTAAAGCCACACAGAGCACACCAACAGTGCAAGATTATTATGTCTTCCATACATTTAGGCCAGCTACTTCACAGGCAGGGACTAAAGGTGGGGGTGTCTCTATTTACATGAAAAATAAATATACTTCAAAGCTGGTGAATCAGGACAATGCCCTTGAGCTGCTCCATGTTCAAATCACCATAGGTAAAATCCAGTACCACTTTCTTGCAAGCTATAGGTCTCCCTCTATGACCCAGGAAACTCATACCATGTAGTTAAACTTATTAGAAACACTAACCATCTAACCCAACACCATATTTATGGGTGGCTTTAATTACTTCATTATTAACTAGGAATCCTATATGACACGAAACGTACATGCACAGAAATTCCTGGATTTTTTAAACACAAACTCCCCGGACCAGATAGTCAATACACCAACCAGGGGGTGCAACCATACAGAATCTGGTCCTCACTACTCTATGAGATTGCTGCACATTCCCTACTATAATTCCTTCCCTCATAAGGTCAGACCACAAAATGGTCTCCTTTGAAGTAAAAATAAAACCTGGGCCTCCAGCTAAATCTGGAATATTCAGGAACTATTCTAAGGCTAACCTCCTGCTACTAATTGAGAACCTGGCAAAATTTCAAGCCCCCATAAACCCTGAGAACACTTCTACCTATGCAGAACTCTTCACAGAAACCCTGTAGAAGCATGTCAATAGCTGCAGAGAGGTAGCTGTACCCACGTGGAAGAGGTACAGAACTAACTCAAACAAGCCACCCTGGTGGAATCACAAAATCAATCATCAGTATAACAGGAGGAAGAAAATCATGGCAAAAATTAGGAGGTGCAGCACCCAGCAGAATATAAGCATTCTCATCAAACTAAACAAACAACTCAGAGGACAAATAAAGTCAAACAAAGCCAAATTTGAGGTAAGTTTGACCTCCCAAGCCAAGGACAACCACAAAGCATTCCTTAGGTATGTCTACAACCTTAAAGGCAATACACAATTGTGTGCAGAGCTCATTGTAAAAGGAGCTACCTACACTGAGCCAGAAGATATAGCAAACCTCCTGAGCGATAAATTCCGCTTCAGCTTTACTCCTATCTCCCCCTTAAGCTTCCCTTAGGAAATATCATCAAATATAACTCCCCCTATCACTAGGGAACGGGTCCTTGATGCTCTCTCTAAGACCAAAAACACTGCATCAATGGGCCCAGACAATATCTCAGGATGCCTTCTAAATAGTATGAAACATGACCTATCAGGGCCTCTGGAATTATTATTTAACTGTAGCCTCCAAACAGGCTTCATGCTTCATGAATGGAGAAAGGCAACAGTAATCCCTCTGCACAAAGGTGGGCCATCTACAGACCCATAGGTCTCACTAGTCTTATATGTAAATCTATGAAAAGAATTATCATGGAGATGATCAACAGAGATATAGTAAACCTCCAGACACTGGACCCAACCCAGTTTGGATTTGTCAAGGGCAGATCATGCCTACTCAGCCTGGTGGACTTCTTTGAGAAGGTTACCAAAACAATGGATGAGGGCAAAATTGTTCATACTGCCTACCTTGACCTGGCCAAGGCATTTGACACAATTGCCCACTCGGGCATTCTTGACAAACTCAAGAGGTTAGGTACAAACCCGTATGTCACCCGGTGGATACCCAAATGACTCACAGACAGGACCCAGGAAGTTAGAATTGGGGATTCTCCCTCTACAAAGAGGCAAGTCACAAGTGGAGTCCCTCAGGGATCAGTCCTTGGACTAATCCTTTTTGGCATTTACTTCTCAGAAATCAAGGGAAATCTCAGTGGTTTCTGGTATACTAAATTTGCAGATGATTGCAAATTAGGAACTGTCATTTAATCTCACACTGGCACAAATGTTCTACAAGAGGGGCTGACACAGACAAACAACTGGTGTCATAGCCATGGACTAAAGCTAAATACCAGGAAATGCATAATAGTATCCTTTGGGAAGTCATCCATCCCTGGTAACTATCATATTGACAACACACCCCTTAGAGCTGACCCAGTAGTCAGGGACTTAGGGACACACATAGATAGTAATCTAGCCTTTGATCATCACGTGCTTACAGTGGAGAGGAAATCATTCTATGTTGCGCAACTTATAAACAAAGGTATGGAATCTAAGTCCAAGGAAGTCATTGTTCCAATGTATTCAGCATTCATCAGACCTATCATTGAGAACAATGCCCCCTTTGGTATGTACCTAACCAGGCATATCCAACAATTGGAATGTCCACAGAGGTTCCTCACTAAAAGAATACAGGGCATAAGTAATATGTCCTATGCAGACTGCCTCAAGGTCCTATCCCTGTATTCTGTCTCCTACAGGCTTTTGAAGGGAGATCTATGCCTGGCAATCAGGGCATTTTCAGACCCCACTCTGATAGGACCTCCTGCATATCCACAAAACAAACAGCACCGAAATTACCCATTTTAAAGACTTAAACCATGCCTGTGACATAAATAGGACCTGCTGGAGAGATAGGTATGTATCCCAGAGACAACCCCGTCTATGGAACAGGCTCCCCATCCATGTGAAGCAGAGTTCCTCCCTAACCCAATTCAAGTGCTACTTGAACAACTGGATGGGAAATCGGCAAGTCATCCCTGGTTTGGCACCTGTGTCTCTAATGGTCACAGCTAACCTGTAAATGGTTCATCTTTCAGGCCCATGCATACACTAATCAAGGGTAGCAGAACTTAACAGAGATTTGGGATGCATGGCTAGGCTTAAAAAGGTTCTTGTGCTCATTAGCCTAGTAAACACCTATGAACCTATCTCTAACCTGCAGTCCAAATAAATTCTTGGTCGCTTCCCATTCTATTACCTTTCCCTTTCTAGTTATTTGCTACCAATACCTTGGTTCCTTTGCCAGTTTTCTCCAATAAATTCCAGGCCCTCTTGCCTATTATCTGTATCCCTGACCACAGTCATCCCTATCGGCAGAATGACATTTCCCCATTATCATGCTGGTTTGGTTCTTAGAATACTCCCTGATATTTTATGACTATAATACTCTGTATGATTTTTGTTGTTCTCCTTAAGAGTCTGCATCCAAAATCCCAATCTCTTCTTATTTCTTGAGCGTCCTCCCTATGTCAGTATCATTCCTTTCCACTTTGAATTATAGCATTCTTCTTGTGCAATGTATAAGAGCCTTAACTGTGTTGCTCTAAAATACCCCCTCAAATTAGGTAATCCTAGTCCGCCTTGTTCTATTGGTAGAAGCAGCTTATCCCACTTGATCCTTGCTGTCTTCCCTTCCCAGATAAAATCCTTCAACTCTTTTTTTAATTGTTATTGACAACTTCTCCTCTGATTGATAAAAGTATGCCTGATCTGTACATAAGACTAAAGGGACTAAAAACATTTTAATGGCTTGTATCTTAGTATCCATATCCGTATAACAAAACTTCCAGTTTCTCAATTTTTGCATTATCTTCTGTTTAGTCTTTTCCCACATATCCTTAGCTGCTACCACAGAGTCATTTTGAATCCATACTCCTAAATACTTCATTTTATCAAGTCCCCATAAATATGGCTATTGTTGGACCAATTTCTCTGTTTGCATTTTTAGTTTGTTATGGGACTCTAATCTTGTAGCTTCTTGTGTAGTTGTGTGAAGATTGTATATTACTGCAAGATTTTAGATTGTTTATACATTATATTGCACTTCTTTTTCCATGAGTAGAATTGCATATAAAAGATAGGTTTTTTTTGTATTTTGAACCCAGTCTGGGCAATCTTGTAGCTTCTTTCACAGTTGTGGCAGGACTGTAATTGGCTGCCAGATTTTAAGTGTTAGTTATTTATTACAGTGTTACAGGGTACATTTCTGCATGGACTGTGGCCTTAGTCTGAGACAAGATTTCTGTAGTGACAGTATTGTAAATTCTTCACCAGTATTTGTGCTTTAGTATTTTATAGCGGTGTATAGCTATTTAAAGTCTTATTCCAGTAATCTGGTGCCTTAATCTGTGGTGGGATTGCAGTAGTGGCAGAACTGTGATTTCTGCTCCAGGATTTTTGCTTCAGTATAGCTGCATACCTGCTTGAAGTTGCATTACACTGCCTTTGTGTTTACCTTATTACTCTGTTCTTTGAGACTGTCTCACCCCCACCATTGAAACAATCTAAAATTTTCTGAAATTTTAACTACAGGACAAGAGCTCTAGTATGATTTTTTTCTCCAAACTTCTCTTGTTTTGGTTTCAGCAGACTGTCTCTGGCTTCCACCCCTTATGGCAATCTGACTCCCAAAGTCCCTCCCTCCCCTCTTTCATTGTTATTGTCTGCTGTATAACCTATTTAAGTACTTGCTAGTCCATTGTTTTCTATATGTACATAATACTAAGTTATCACCCAGCAAAACACTGTTGCACTTGAGTAAACCTCACCTACTAAAAATTGTTTCCTTTTCAGTTTCTCAGAGCTCCCATCTCCTTGGCACCCTAGCCACACTCTGAGAGGGTCCTGAGTTAATCCTGCTCCATCCTTGGCAGATAACAGCTTTAGTTTATTGTTTTGCACTTCAGTTAACTGTTTATAGAGTTCTACTATTTACTTTTGCTTTATTTGTTTATTATATCTTAAAATCATTCTAAAGGACCATAATACTTGAAATGGCCTTGTCAGGGTAGCTTAAGTTTTGCTGTAGCATTACATTCACAAGCAATCTCTCTTGATGTTATTATATCTATCCCTGTATGGTATACTGAATATGTATCTATTCACTATTTAGAACATATATACACTGTTACAAATCAGAAACTAAATACACCATGTAACTGCACTTATCATACAGGTTGTTAGTATCTATTATAATACTTTGCACCGTTACTTTGTATATCAAAATGTCCAATGTAATCAAAACTGACAGATGTAAAGTTATATACTGTATTAGGAGCTTTTCTTCCCGGGCCTCTGCTGAAAAAAGACCTGTGTCCAGACAGACTGTCCCAGTAAAGAAATGTAAAATAAAATAATAATAAATAAATATCAAGAGGTTAGTATTGCCCTGTATAGACACAAACACCCAAGAAGTAAATTTTTATCTACAAAACTTCACTTGGAACTGAAACCTGTAACTTAATGAGGTTAAAACAAAGCTAATTTGCACAGACAAGCTTAGAGCAGCTAGTTAGCATATTAAACATTACTGCTATCAAAACTTAGCACACTCTAACCTAGTCTAGTGCTAAATCCCAGAGACCACCCAAGAAGACTTATGTATAACACAGTCCTTGTCCTACAGTAGCCTATTGAAATACAGGTCTGGACAACATGAGCATCCAATTTCCAAATGTTTCCATAGCCAGCTTGGTAAATAATGCAGTAATTGTCTCATGAACACAGGCAACCATTTATTCCTTAAAAAAACAGAGTATGCAAGAGATGCACATAAACAATTTCACTAGAGGCAAAAATCTTGCATACAAACAAGGTTGTCAAGAACACACATACTACATCCACCACAGATAGTGTCCACTCCATACAAAGATAAACCTATGTTGAGGCATTAAAAAAACGATCTTCCCAAACCTCAAAGATCTCCTAAGTCTAAAAATGATAACGTCTATCCTCAGTAATCTCTAAAGCACTCATCCAAAACAACACCAAACACCACTCATATACCTACACCCAGTGGAGCCCCAAGATCAAAGCCCATAAGGCAAGCCAACACATTACCCAAGACTGTTGTCATAGGAGACTCCATTGTACAACACATATATGTCCCCACTCACCAGACTTACCAAGGAGAAGATAACGGTTAGTTGCTTATTTGTAGCCAGGATCCATCAAGTTAGGCATGTGCTCAAGTCACTACACCACAGGTACCAGTATGATTCTGTCACAGTCCATATGGGCATTAATGACTTGTGACACACTTCCCTGGACTATATCAAGAGAAAGACATTGTTGATCTCTCCGAATATGTGTCTTGCACTGATCAGCATTCTACCTTCATATGACTATACCTATATTAGTCATGGTGACGGAGGGTTTGTATCACGTATATATAGAAAGGAGACATTCTCCAATGATTATTTAGAGTTTAGTAGTAATCACCCCAAACATGTATTTAAAAATGTATTTAAGGGGCAGTGCATTAGAGCAGCTCGAATGTCCTTGACTAGAGAAATTATGGTTAATGAACTAGACTTAATTAAGTCAATGTTTAGTGTAAGAGGATATCCTGAACCCTTATTAAATGATGTTGTCAGATACGTTAGCAAGGAGTGGGGCAAGAAGTACACATCTTTACTAGGTCATTTAACACATGAAGTTTCATCACAGGTGAATAAAATAATAGTGGACCATAGTAATAGGGTTTGTGTGTTAATGTATTCCCCAGTAGTTCAGTATATAGAAAACATTATAAGGCAACATTGGAATTTGATAACAATGGATGATGAATTAGCCCAGGTATTGGGTACCCATCCTAAATTTGTTTATAAGACAGGATTTAACCTTAAAAGGATTTTAGAATTTAATATACATGATACAAATGTGATGACAAAAGGAACTAGGAAATGTGGAGCATGCAATCAGTGCTACAATATCAATGAAACAATGGGTTTTAAATTGGACAATTTCAATAAGACATATGTACGATGTAGGGCAGGTAATTGTAATACCAAATACGTTGTCTATCTAGCAACATGTGACACATGTTCAGCGTTTTATATAGGAAAAACAGAGAGACAGCTGAGACGACGTATTTATGATCATCTTTATAGTATTAGAATTAAAGACAAAAAGAATGCCCTTTATAGACACATATTAAAAAGTGGGGATACGCATCATTTTAAATTTGCAATTATTGATCAGGTTGGTATTACAGCATTTGGAGGAAATGTTAAAGCCCTATTGGCTATGAAAGAGAGTAAATGGCAGATGCTCACTGATGCCACCAGACTCCCAGGTATCAATGATTTTATAAGTATTAAACCTTTTTTGTGTTTAGCTTAGCCCCTTTGGTTTAGTAGTTGTTTTTTTATATATATTTTTTATATGTTTCAACCCCCAAGGTTTTTATGGTATATTATGGTTAATCTAAACAGTATTAGTCAATTCATATGTATCTGATATGGAATTTTCTTATTTCATATTTTATATATTATATTATATATTTTATATATTTTTTATTTATATTCCACATTTTACACAACATTTATGTCTTTAGAAGTTTTTAGATACTTTTCAGCAGATGAGTATTTGGTGTAACAATAGGGATAGTTTAAGTTAAGCATTGTCATATTTACTAATGAATCAAATGGATATATCTTTAAAAGTTTAATAGGAGAAATGTTTTTTGGTGCCTAAAAGTATATTTAATTGATGCAGAACCACCTGTCATAGTTCTGATGAAGTCTGCATTAGTCAGATGAAAGCGCTTAACCGTTGTGTTGGTGGAGTTTGTATTTTTTATTTTTGGTTTTGGTAATAAACTGTTTTTACTGTCCAAGCCGTGGAATTATTGTGAATTGCTATCCAGTACCAGTACATTTTGTGGATATTACGTTATAGCTGTGTTGGTGTATTTCTTTATCCAGTAACATAAGTCAAGCACCAGTTACACCTTGATATCTGAGAATAAAAAAAAACAGTGTACCCCCATACAGATGATTGCTTGTAAACTGTTATTTAGCTGAACACGTGATTCTTTCTTTACTATTTATTAAAGATACATACTTATTTTTGAAGTTTTGCAGGTTTCTAGAAATATATTATACCAAAAGCAACTCCCTTTCATCATCATGTAGTCCCAGGCATATCATACCACTCAACCTGCAGAAGTTGAAAATAGGTACAAAAGTCCTTGAAAAGCAGGTAGATCCAGCCAAAAATCTGGATATCTAATTAACATAAAATTTGAATACCAAATAGCATACAATTCTTCCTGTTTCCAATAGGAATGTGGGATACTCCTTAGAAATACATGTTTAAAAAACAGAGTGACAAAATGGTGGAAATATAAGCAATTTATCAAAGAAACAGTATAACATTTGTAGACTTTAATGAACTGTATTGCAAAATTCTACCACACAGTCATTTACTTTTCTTCTGGAAAGGGGAGATGAAAGCTGTGTGTCCTCTTTCTTTATCTTATTAGTGTCACTAGTATGTTGGATTATGCAGTGTAAATTTTTGTGTACTAGACAGCTTCAAAAATTATGTGTTATGAGGAAGGATCAGAAAATTGTGTGAAGGGGTAAAGCAAGCTTGAAGATAGGGACATACATCTAAAAATAGGGAGATCATATGTATGAGTAAATAAGGCCAGAAAAAGGGTATGTTACTCCAAAATAGGGACAGTTGAAAGATCTAGAAGCAGTAATTAGTTTCTTTTCCATGTAAGGAGTGGATTTAATGTCAGATTATCAAACCTTTAGTAAAACAGCATTAAATTATTCTAATTTGTGAAAAAATATGTGAATAGTATGATGTTTTATATCTAAAACATGCCCAGCAAAACAAAGGAGTACATGCAGTAAATTTAAACTTTTATTAAACAAACAAGGTACAGGAGGTAACAGTATTTCATCACGTTGTTCATAATATTCAACCATACTTATTTTACCATGCTTATTTTAATAAGGGTTTCAGTTCACTGTATGTATCACATGTGATTTCTATTTATTTATTTTTTTATATGTTGTGTTTTAGGGATGGTTCTGCTACTCTCTGAGTCACTCGTGGACATTGTGATTGGCTGTAAATGCATAAGCACAACTGTTGAGTTCTCCAGGGGATACACACCACAAAATAATTGATCATCATCATCATCTAGGGCCAATGTTCAAACCACCATATGGCTAGCCCAGCCATAATTGTTCTTCCATACCACACACATGCATGTGCACTTATACCTATGGCCAATTTAGAGTGTCCAGTCCACCTCTTGTATGATTTTGAAATGTGGGAAGAAAACAGAGCACCTGGAGGAAATGCATGTGAAGACAGGGAGGACATGCAGACTCCACAAATAAGGCACCCCTTGTGAGAAGTGAACCATAGAACCTCCTGCTGTGAGGCAAGAACGCTACCCAAGGTGCTGCTCATAAACATGTGTGTGTGTGTGTGTGTATGTATGTGTGTGTGTGTGTGTGTGTGTGTGTGTGTGTGTGTGTGTGTGTGTGTGTGTATACATACACACACACACACACACACACACACACACACACACACACACACACACACACACACACACACATTTATATTACCACTTTGCCAAAGTCACAAACCTGATAGGTAGCACTGCTTTTGAACATGACTTAAAGTAACTGTGTTTTATAGAAATTTTTCAAAAGTACAACTTATGCGATTTGCCAAAAGTGGATCATGTGTTGTATTTTTAAGTAGGTGAGCATTATGAGCCAAGAAACCACTATTACTCATAGCCAGGCAAAATTTGCAACTTCAGCATCTGTTCCTGGATGATCAATGAAAGGTTACCCCTTTACCTATACTGAGTGGAAGCTCTGTTGTCACTTATATTTAGCAGTCTGCTCAGCTTATTTTGTCATGCAGCTGTCTGAAGTTTACATTCTTTTTCCAACAGCTGCTGCAAAGAAAGTGAATCAGTTATGTCTGGGAAGAAGGCATATATCTGGTTTACCTACACAACAAGTCCCCCTTGCATAGCATCAGAAAACTCCTTATCTATTTATGGTTGCATTTCTTGACCTGGAATGTTGAACTGGGAATATTTCATTTTTATTGCAGTCACAAAGAGAAAAGCTCCAAACATATATAAAAAGTAAACAATTAGATATAAACAGACATGCAGTTATAGAATACATTGCTAACTGTGTAAACATACAAACTGAGAAAAACAAATCATGTTAAATTAAAACAGATCATATTTACTTACCAAATAAACAACACAAATAATTCACAGTAAAACACAATACAAATCTAATTAGCCTAATACATTTTGTATCTAAAAACAAATACTATACAGTGAAATGAAAAAAATGGATTTAGTTTTTATTTTCTTTTTATTGAACATTTCAGAATTTACAATACCATCATCAGTCAAAAACACCAAAGCATATTTCAGTTTAGCGTACTTATTGTACACTAATAATACATAGAGAAATGCATCGTATATTAAGGTGTTTATCGTAACATTCTTCTTTTTACATATATGTTGCAACCTTTGAACTTCAGCACCATGATGGACTTTTCCCCCACCCCCACCCTTCTTCAGGAGAGACTAACATGGCATTTTAACTACAACCCCGATAGTGCATATCTTCTAGTGTAGCACAGGAGATAAATTATAACACCGACTCTACTCTCTTGAAACTGATGTAATCCGCTAATAAAGATTTAATTAGGATTACACACATGCATAAACATCGTGCAAGCATTATGTTATACCAGTTGTCACTACTGCATTTCTGCTGCAAGGTGAAATGCTGCCTTAATGGATGCTTAAATGCATGGCTCTTTGAAATGAACCTTTAACTAAACAGAAGATATTGTTCTCAGGTTTGCCTACATAGTTTTAGTAACATACATCTTAATTATTTGGGGATTTAGCACTAAGTATGAGATCAACTCTAAAATATGCTAGGGATATATTTAATTGTGCAACTGCAGTTTCATACAAGGATTTCATATACAGGTGTAAGACTTCTCAACCTGGTAGTTTTATTGGGAGCCAGGCTTGTTCATGAAACACTTATGATCAACACTCATATGACTAAGCACCAATTGTTAACTACAGACCTTTTTTGGGGATTTAACTTTTCTCTGTTACAGTGTGAACTTGGAGTTGATTTATATATATATATATATATATATATATATATATATATATATATATATATATACATACAGAGAGAGAGAGAGAGAGAGAGAGAGAGATACACATATATTAAGTGTGTTGGGGGTACAGCCATCCACAAGGTTGAGGACTTGTACCCACTGCAAAAATACTTTTTTCCTCTGCTTTTAGGTTTCACAATGATGTTCATACTCCTGGGTTCCACTCGTTTGTGATTGCTGTTTTATACATTGATCAAAAAGTAATCTTGTCAAGATAACATTTTTATCAAATGTCTTCTTCTGAGTACATTTTGTGTGTTTGTTTATTAAAGAGATTTGCTTTCTGATTTGCTATAAGTAAATTAAAAATGAATCTCAGCTTCCATGGCATGCAGAAGGCACAAACTTGCCATCATCTAAAGTATAATAATACTTTAGTTAATGAAGAACAAATCAAGAAACTGACAGGTTTGTTTCCATATTTGCATCTTTCATTTTCCTAAGCTCCTACTTCAAAGTCCACAAAATCCTTTCTGCCAAGCCATAAGCTGAAGCAAGAAATGTAGGGGAAGGTACAATATATATTCTATTTCCCTGTATAAAGTTTCACATTGTACACTAATAGTACAAGATCCATTATTAGAAACTAGCATTTCTATAATATCACACAAACTGAAAAGGCCTATTTCAATGATTGCTTGTGAGGTATAATTCATGGCAAACACAACCTCATATTTCATATGAGCTTTTTTCTAAAGACCCATTTTATGAATTTAGGTGCTTTATTTTTCCCCATTTAACTTGATCCAGCCAACTTTTTCCCCCGGTAAACTTAATCATAATCTTTCCTGTTGTTTCTTGAAAGTAGCTCCCACATTGACAAACCAGAGGATATTTATAGGTGTTCTGTGTAACTTTTTAAAGAAAATATCAGTTAGTTGTACTTACTTTTCTGAATTTTATTTCACACATTAAAATGACACTGTTCCAGTTCCCCACCTCACAGTCCACAGTATTTCTTTCTAGTTTCATTTCTACCAGGAATGGCTTTGCTTTCTTCACATTTAAACCCTTGTATACTGTATGAAAATGTTTAGTCTGTATTCTCTGTGCTTCCTTCTGACATGTAAACCATGTACCACTAGCAAGTACAAACAATTCCTTCCAGTTTAGTTTCTATTTATCCTTGTGTACTATATAAACAAAACTTATGATCTGTGTTCTCTGCGGTTCTTTCCCAAGCTTAAATCTTGTGTAACTAATAAGTACTAAAGCTGCCTTCAACTCTTTCAGTACTTGCTTTCTTATGTTTTTTTTTTCTTATTCCATGAACCTTTACTCTGTTCCTAATTTTACCACACATCTGTCATTATTTATACTTGCATTTCAACTAGGGACTGTTTGTGGTTTCCCAAGGCACCAGTATCGATGCTATACCTGTATTTTTAATTTTTCCCTCCTCCTCCTTCAACGTTTTTGCATGTCCTTAAAAACTTTATCACCAAACACAGATATTACACAGAAAATCAAACACATTTAATGATACAAAAGGTTTAATTATGTGACCCATACACAATAGAACAATTAAGGTGAATAAGATCAAACTGGACTGTACAGGCTCCTATAAACAATTACAGCATATAAGTGATGCAGTTCAATGTATATCTCTAAAAAGCATACACCATCTAGTGACATATCCAGTGGTGCAAAAATAATGCAATACAGAAAGAAATATATAAGATACAGCTGGGTTGTCCATTACAGAAGAACTTACAGAAAATGATCTGGAGAATGATGAAAATTAGAACATTATTAGTTTTACAATTGTTGCTTTTGAAAGCAGTATAATACAATTAGAAGTTGATATGTGAGTCAGGTGATATATCTTCTTGGATTTAAAGCTGAAAATAATCATGCATTTCATTAGATGTGTAGAATTTATATATTTTTCTTTTAATAATATGGCATTTTTTACTATAATATGAACACTTTTACAAGTTACACTGCTCACCATTCCTCTGCAAGCTAGATTGTATCACCATGGAACGGAACTGTCTATAAGAATTTTAGCAGTTTGTTTTAAAAGGAAAAACAGATTCCTTTTGAGCCTGAAATTTAACTAACCTCCTTGGAGTTAAATGAATCAGGGCACTGCTGTTCTTCTCTTTCTGTTTGCCTTGGACTGTTATTTGGACTTGGGGGAATTCTAACTTGATGAGAAAATTAAAGAGAAGATTTTTGGATCACAGACTTACACTTTATTTTCATTTTAAGGTGGAGGAAGCCATAGTCCCTAGGATTTGACTACCCTGGCCTGAACTTTTTGCTTGTTCAGCAAGGATCTGACTTGAATGCGTAGAGACTCTACTCTTTCTGGTGTTAGTCTTGCTGACATGGTGGCTGTGTCTATTTCTGAGCCTAAGAATACAATGTGCTACGAAGGAGATAAAGCTATTTTTTTTATGTTGACTGTGATGTCTAGACTGGCACACAAGGATAGAGTCTCATCCCTGGTTCTGATGAGTTGATGCTTAGTGGTAGCAGTGAGGAGCCAGTCATCTACGTACGGAAACACCTGGAATCCTTGACGTCTCAGGTGAGCCATTACCACTGCCATGCATTTGGTGAACACTCTGGAGGCTGTATTGAGACCAAAAGCAGTGTTTGGAGCTGAAAATAACTGGCTCCTAGCCAGAAGCATAAGTGTCTCCTGGAGCGCCTGTCCATTTTGATGTGGTAGTACGTGTCCTGGAGATCTATTGAGCACATCCAATTGTCTTTCCCGATAAAAGAGAATATTGACTGCAGAGTGATCATTCAGAACTTCGATTTCTTTATGGACTTGTTGAGCCTGCTGAGATCTAGAATTGATCTCCAGTCCCCTGTCTTTTTTGGAAATAAAAAGAATCAAGAGTAAGTTCCGGATCTATTTGTTCTTGGGGACTTCTTGGATGACTCTTTTTTGCAGCAATGAGATGACCTCTGATGTTGCACTGACTAGTTGAATGGGTGGTACATCTGGTAGAGACCAGTTTGTTGGGGGTTCAGAAAAAAAGGGAATCAGATAACCACTGAATATTATGGTGTGTACCCAATGATCTTTCGAGATGCTTAGCCAGGTGCTTGGGTGCAGCGATAGACGACCCCCAACTACCTCCAGAGATGGACAGTTGGGCAACCCCTCAGGGGCAATGGAATTGATGATCAGAGAAGGTTTCTCTATCTCCCTGATGTTGCAGACCTCCTCTGCTGCGAGGGTGTCATCTTTCATTATATCCTCCCTCTCTGCTTCTAGGGGAGGGTTGACCTTGTGCCAGAGGGAAACCTTTTTGGGATTTATGGAACCACATTTTCCCTACTGTATTACCCTTGGGATAGGGTCTAGATGGGAAGGTTAAACGGACTCCGATGGCAGATAAGGTTTTCCCTTCCTGCTCGCACCTGGTCAAAGTCTCTTTCACCTGGGATCCAAAAAGAGGTGAACTATCAAAGGGGACGTTAGTGAAGGAAGACTTAAAGGATTCTGTGAAATTACAAAGACGCATCCAAGAATGTCTCCTGAGTGATATTCCTGCTGCGGCTGTGCTACTTGCTCCATCTGCTGCATATGATAGCCTCATGGAGAAGTTAGCTATCGATGTAAGGGTGGAGAGCTGTGCAGAAACCTTATCTATGGATCCCGGAGCTACTGAACCCTGGAGGGTATCTCCTAACTCCTTCAGGAGATCCCTTTGAAGATGAGTAAAATGGGTAAGGTAATTCAGCGATCTTAGTGTAAATGCCGCTGAAGAGAAGGTACGCTTCCCATACCTATCCATCGTCTTGGACTCCTTGTTAGGAGGATGGATATTAGAAGATGTTTCGGATAACTCCTTCTTGGTGGCTGCTGCTACCATCATAGCATCAACGGGAACTCCTTTGCTAAGAAAAGTCTTATCTTCAGGTGCTGTGATACATTTATTTGGCCTCCTTGGGACAGGCTCCAGTGAGTCTGGGGAGGTCCAGGCTTTCTGCAATATGACCCCAAAGAGTTGGTCATAAAGTGGTGTCACCGAGGAGGTAGAAGGTCGGGAACCAAAGGCCTGAAGATACACTGATTCATCCTCATTAGGGTTAGAGGTCTTCCAATCAGTCATCTGTATAAGGATTTCTAGGATGTCAGAAAAAGAGACATCATCAGAGGGGGATCTAGGGGACCCTACTGATTCCTCTAAATCAGTGTCAGAAGTGACAGACTCAGGTGAGTCAACATGCTTCCTCTTACACAGTCTCTTCTGAGGGAGCTCTCCAGTGGGATAATCTGGGGAGGTCTCGGAAGAGGGGGCACCTCCAATGGGGGCTGCTTGGCTATCTGGTTCCCTATGCTGTGGGGGTGGCAGGGGGAAGAGGTTGCTGCCTGCTGCTGGTGGGACACAGGTTCCAAAGGTATGGTCTTAGAAGAAGATAAAGCCTTTTCTATAGCTTTAAAAGCCTTTCCCCCTGCTCCGAAGAACTCTGCTCCGAGGAGATGGATGGTCGGCTCTGAGCAAGGGTGAATGGCTCTGAAGCAGATGTGGGAGCCGAGCTGAGTTGAGTCAAGGCACCGAGAGGGAGGGTCAGTTCCGAAGAAAACCCAGGGTGACTGTCTCCCTCGGAGTCTACTCGAGAGCGTCGGCTCCCAGATCCTTTGTCTCCAGACTGAGCCACCAAGGATAGAGTAATCATTTCTAAGGAAGCGGGGAGGATCCCCGGAACTGGCAAATCCAAGACTGAAGAACCTGAAGTAATAGGCTCCAAGAGCGAAGCAGTCAGAGGAGGAACAGTGGCAGATAAGGGGAATGGCTCTGAAGCCTTTGAGTCTGGAGGGGCCAATTTCTTTGCCAGAGCTGGATCTGAAAGCAACCTCTTCACCACCCACTCGTTGTCCTCATCTGAAAGTGTCATGGAGGATCTGTTGGAGACAGAAGGAGATCTCCTCCACTCCAAAATAGGAGATCTCAAGGTAGGTGACACAGGATTAATATCAGGTAAAAGTCTTGGTACCGAAGGTTGCCTCGGCACTGAGGAGACCGACGGTATTGATGTAGAAGACGCTGAATCAGAGCCAGAACTCCTTGGCTCCGATGCTTTGGTTTTTTTCAACGGCTCCAAAGCTGGGGCCGAAGATTTTCATTTTGAAGACTTAGGAGCTGCCTGACCGAGTTCCAGCTGTTCCTGAAAGTAACTGGTCATGAGACCCCTATCAATTAGTTTTCGTTTCCTCTCATTCAAGACCCTGGTGCTAAAAGCATGGCAAAAGGTACAGGGCTCTTGCAAATGAGCTTCACCTAAACAGTACAAGCAACTGGTGTGACTGTCTGTCAAAGACATTTTTTGTGAGCATCTATCGCACTTTTTAAACCCCGAAGGGCGGTGATTCTTATACTCTCTATCCTTTTCTTTAGACATTCTGACTGAAACTGTAGACTAGCTACAGAAAGCAACAACAACAACAACAATAACTAAGTACTAATTACGAACAATAAGATAGTAAAGAAGAAGAGGTTATATAACTTTTTTTTTTTTAAGACATACACTCAGGGAGGAAAGGCCCTCTAACTTAAATGGGCATTACAGCCCTCTAACTTAAATGGGCCGTACAATCCTGAGGGGAAGAATAGGGGTCAGAAACTCTCAATAACAGTCACACAAGAGATAAATAGTAGTAAAGACTGTAATAGGATACTAAAAGTTATGAAAAAGAACTAGATTTAGTAAATAAACTGTTACTTAGCCAATGAGCCAGTAAGACACAACCTCGAAGCTTTCGCTGCAAATGAGATCTGGGGAATTGCCATGCGGCACCATGGGATAGGGGTTAGCCTCGAGCCAGTAAAAGCTCTCGAGCTTTAGTATCGGCTGAGTCAGAGCCAAATATCGGCTCCGAACCCATCCAGCAAGAATTACGGTGATTTAGGACTACATAACATCACAAAATTAAAAAAAAAAAACACAAAATTAAACAACACATTTTTTGCTTATTTTTGCTTTCTGACTCTGTGACTGTCAGGTCCTCTCCATCCCTCTAACTGCTTAATGTAGCCTATTTGCTCCTCCAGGAGGCAAAAGACATACAGCTCATTTCTTCATCCTAGAGGTTAGAGCCAGGAAGTGTAGAGCACAGCCATCGTCCCTCAAAGGTCAGGAGGTTTTCGCTTCAAGGATCTCGCTACCGCTATGCATGCATAGTAATCAGGATCTCGCTACTGCTATGCATGCATAGTAATCAATCACAGGCTTTGATATGCAATGGGCATCAGCAAAGGCATTTCACTCACTTCTGCAAGGAAATCACATGTCAGTACTAAACTGCTACCTTGAAGCCAACTGTCCTGTGGGATCCCCAGTATCTCTCATGGATTCTACAACAGGAATGAATGTTCTTGGCATGAGCCCCCCAAATGATGTGAGCTAGTACAGCTAGCACAGCTGCATCAGTCCTCCCTTCCCCCATGCTAGCTCCAGTGGTGCCATAACCACTTTTCAAACTCAGGTCACCTGGGTTGTGGTCAGGGCTTTATCTAACAGAGCTGGCTTATCCAAATCAAACTTTTGCAGAAAAAGAACTGGTTTTAGCATGTATTGTGCCCTAATTTGTTTAACTACATGTTGCCACTAAAAATATACTGAGTTCAAATATTAGAAAAGGGCTTCAAGAACATGTGTAAAAATTGTTACTTGTGGTATACATAATGTCCCTTTCTGTGTAGTTCTGTTAGATTTTTTTAAACCGCACACATAACACACATTGCTATATCAGTAACAATGCATATAGCTATGACTGATGCAGTTAGGTTTGAAATAATAATGGTAAAAACAAAAAAAATATATAGTATATAACATAAAAAGCTGCCAGTGGAAGACCTGTGGTTTTTCAGGTTTATCTGAGAGTTGCAGCTAACACTTGTGCCGCCACCCTCCCCTATTTATTTGCTTAATTTTATTTTATTAACTGTGTTTATCTTAATGAGCCAGAAGCTCTTTTACAGATGTGACCCAGGAAGAAAGCTCTACAATAGAAATCAAAAATCAGTTTCTAATTGTAACTTAAACTTTAAAGCATGTGTCTAGGAGGTGGAAAAACTGGAGTATCCTGAGGAAATGCATGCAGACATGGAGAAGTCAAGTAATGATCAGACAGTATATGGAGGCCAGGCTCAAAATGTGGACCCACTAAGCACCTGCAACATCACTTTTTTTTGTAGTTTGTGAGTAAGGTGGTAAACTGTATAAAATAAATCACAGTAATTTGTATGAGACAAATAATTTGAAGTTAAAATAAAAGTTACAGGAAAATGACCAACCATACGTGGTACAACCTTTTTTGTGCAAGAGAGATTGTAAAAACCGAGATACACAGTTGCAGAGAGAGAGTCCACTGACTGTATCTCCAGTTAAAGCTGTATCGCTGCTAGTGCTATCATCAATGGGCCCAGACAGTATCCCAGGATGCCTTCTAAATAGCATGAAACATGACCTGTCAGGGCCTCTGGAATTGCTATTTAACTGCAGCCCCCAAATGGACTTCATGCCTCATGAGTGTCGAACAGCAACAGACATCCTATTCCCTCTGCATAAAGTGAGCCATCTACAGACCATGGAAATTAGAAACCCATAAGTGTCACTAATCTCATATACAAAACCATGGAAAGAATTATCATGAAAATGATCACTAATGACATAGGAACCCCCCAGACACTCGACCTAACCAAATTTGGTTTTGTTAAGGGCAGGTCATGCCTACTTATCCTGGCAGGTCATGCCTACTCATCCTGGCAGACTTCTTTTTGAAGGTCACCAGAGCAATGGATGAGGGCAGAATGGTTCATGCTGCTTACCTTGACCTCGCCAAGGCTTTTGACTACATACTCCACTTGGGCATTGTTGACAAGCTCAGGAGGTTAGGTATAAACCCTTATGTCACCCAGTGCATAACCAGCTGGCTCACAGATAGGACCCAGTAAGTTAAAACTGGGGAGTCTACCACTGGAAAGAGGTCTGTCACAAGCAGAGGACCTCAGGGATTGATCGTGGGACCACTCATTTTTTGGCATTTACTTCTCTGAAGTCAAGGCCAGTGTCAGTGGCCTATGCCTGACTAAATTTGCAGATGATTGCAAATTAGGAGCAGTCACAGAATTCCTCACTGACACAAATGTTCTCCAGGAATGTCTGACACAGACAAATAACTGGTGTCAGAGCCATGGACTAAAAACTAAAGGCTGAGAAATGCATAACAGTATCATTTGGGAAGTCATCCACCCCTGGTAGCTATCATATTAACAACATTCCCCTAAGAGCTGGCCCAGTAATCAGGGGCTTGGGGACTGACATAGACAGTATTCTAGCCTTTGACCATCGCATATCTACAGTAGTGAGGAAATCATTTTATGTTGTGCAACTTATAAACAAAGGTATGGCATCTAGGTCCAAGGAAGTTATTGTTCCACTTTATTCGGCACTCATCAGACCTGTCATTGAGTACAATGCCCCCTTTAATATGTACCTAACTAGGCATATCCAACAATTGGAACAAAGGTTCCTCACTAAAAGAATACAGGGCATAAATAACATATCCTATGAAGACTTCCTCAAGGCCCTATCCTTGTAATCTGTCTCTTACAAACTGTTGAGGGAGATCTACGCCTAGCATACAAGACATTGTGATACCTCACCTTGATGGACCCCTAGCATATCCACAAAACAAACAGCACCAGAATTACCCATTCTAAAGACTTAAACCTTACCTGTGATATAAATCGG
>NC_056726.1:322345039-322352539 GCF_019279795.1 Protopterus annectens | reverse complement strand
GTAAGAACATATGATGACAAAGCAAGCTGAAGAAAGGAATGCTGACTCTGTACTTGTCACTAAAAAGGGAAGAAACCTGTTATAGTAGTAACTTTTAAAATAGTCTGCTCACAAGCAATTTTAAATGGATGTATAACCTTATTTGGACACAGTGTATGTCTTAAGAGGCAGAGCTGTATCTTTCAAGATTGTATAAAAACCCTGTCCTCATCTGTAATCTTTGTCAGCCACTTAGTCAGTCAGTAAACCAAACTAGCTAGTCAAGGAATAATAAAGACTGTACCGACCCTGGGATGCCTTGCTTTGCTGATCATTTATTATTCTTGTTATTCTAACTGCCTGTATTTTTTCCTCATAGGTGCAGTGCTTGTAGATATGTTTACAGTTTGGTGCCAAAACCCGGGAGGAAGCAAAGCAGAAAGTGCAGAGGTTGTAAAGTTGAAGTAAGGTTGAAATATTGCAGAAAGGTCTTGGCTTTTAAAAGTCAGCGAATAACGGAAGAACCAGAGTCCTCAAGGTTGAATCAGTTTTCACCCATGGAGGGACAGAAAAACAAAGAATCATCAGGGTTGGATCAGTTCTCCTCCATAGAGTCTCATCCGCAGGAAAAGGAAGGTAGAAAATAAAAGGCTGGCCAGCTAACTCCCAAGATGGGATTTCCACACTAAAAAATAGGGTGAGACTCAAGTCTTTCTGTTGTTTGTAGAATGCACTAAAGCTTTGTTCTCCTGTAGTTACTTGTGTAGTCTGTAATTTATGAGGCATGCAATTTAAGGAATTTGCATGGTAATTAGATTTTTAAATGTGGTAGGGCTAAGGCATCACAGTTGTTACTGCAATCAGAAACTATTAGACCCGAGAAACTGAATTTTAAAAGTAACAGTATTAGAGATTTAAACCAGGATTTTATACCAGAAAAAGTACTTGTAACCAGATCTAGAAACAGATATTTATTAAGATTTACTAAACCATATCAAGAAAATAAGTATTAAAAGAAATTTGAAAGTATTACTGAGGAAATGTCTCAGGAAAAATCTGACAGTTTTGTTTCATTCTCTGAAGGAAGAGAGATGTCAGATTCTAAAAATACCTCAGGGAAAGCTAAGGCACCTAGGTTAATTTTATCTCCTAATTTTCCCAGATTTGAAGAAGTTATAAACCAAGCAAATAGTGCAGGTGGTAATAATTCACAGAGAGGAGATACACAATGTTTATTAAATATTATTCATGAATTGGTCAGTCAAAAGCAACAAATGTTAAGGGAAAAAAAGAGAAGTCGTATTTTTAAACTGCCTTCTTTAATTTATGAGTTTATAGAGTAGGGAAAGCCAAATCAAAATAAAAGAGATTTTATTAAGAAAACATTCATTCCAGCTCTTTTACAACAGTTTTTTTTTTTGTACATTGAAGCTCTGTAAAAAAAAATGTTCACACTTACAGGAAAGTGTAAAAGGATCAAACAGACAAGTAAAAGAGAAAAAGACACAGCAGATGAACTAACAGCTGTACAAAGAAAAAGAACACTAATACCACATACTCAGATTTGGATAAGAAACCACTTAGACACATGTTTAATAAGGTATAGGAACTGCAGTTAGCATTACTACAAGAACATTCACAGGAACAAGAACTATAAACTTGCAAGGGTTGGGAGGAAAAATCTCTCAAGCTCAAGTAAGTCTCCCTCTAAAAACAAAGATAGGGGAAGACACCCTCCAGCATGCATGCATTTCAGGTTCTCATCTACAAAACATCATTAGAAATAATATCTTAAAACAAGGGGGTTACATTATAGGTTTGTGTCACAGAGAATTGATTAAGAGACCATTAAATGAAATATTAGTCATCTCTGAAGCATTATGCAAATACAGTGTCAAAGACCCAGGACAGTATGATTTAGGTAAGTTATTAAAAACACCAAAGGAAGAGTTGGCTCAGCTAATTTATTGCTATCAGGATATTTTTGTCAAACATAGGAATGATTTTGGACAAGTCCCTAACTTTATTCTTAAAGTAAGAGGCAGTCCCAAGAAACCTATAAATCAATATCCAGTAAAGAATGAGGCAGAACAGGAAATACTGAATATTGTGAAAGCTTTAGAAGCACAAGGGGTAGTGAGAAAAGTTAATTCACCAGCTAACAGTCCATACTGGCCTGTACAGAAGCCAGATGGAAGTTATCATATTACTTTTGATTACAGAGAACTTAATAAGGTGATACCTCGTTCTTTGCCAATAGTAGGAAGCAGCATGCCTGATCTTATTGCTCAGATTCAGGAAAAAATTAAAATTTTCTCCACATTAGATGTGAGTAATGGTTTCTGGAGTATTACTCTAGATAAAGACTCACAATGGAAATTTGCTTTTACTGTAGAAGGCCAACAATATACTTGGACAAGAATGCCTCAGGGCTTTCATAATGCTTCAACAGTTGTTCATCATGTAATACAGGAAATACTAAAACCACTAGAATGTAGACCTTCTATTATTCAATACGTGGATGACATACTTGTAGGAACAGAAACTGAAAAGCAGCACTTAAATGCATTAACAGAAATTTTCCAAGCAGTAAGACAATCAGGATTAAAACTGAACCCTAAAAAGAGTCAGTTTATGAAAGATTCTGTTACTTTCTTGGGTGTCACAGTATCAGTAGGACAATGAAGCATTAGTGAAGACAAAAAGCAACTAATCAGACAGTTATCAATTCCATTTACTGTCACAGGGTTAAGGCAAGCCCTAGGAATCTTGGGATTCTCAAGGGAATGGATACCAGATTATGCAGGAAAAGCAAAACCCTCGACTAATATGCCTAAAGGAAATAAAAAAGGGAGATGAACTTCTGAATTGGAATGATTAGTCACTAGCAGCTTTTTCTATGGTCAAGGAAGAACTAATTTCTGCACCTGCTTTGGGTGTCCCAGAAAGAGATAAAAAGTTCATCGTACAGTTTGGACATAATGGTCTAACTATGATGGCCATAGTGTTGCAAAAAAGAGGATCTCAATATCAGGCTTTGGGTTATTATTCCTGAGCTATGACTCCAGTTGAGAAAGGAATGAGAGAATGTGAGAAGCAAGCCATCATAGCAGAATGGTGTACTGAAGTAACATGCCATATGATTCAGGGCTCTCCAGTTGTGCTACAGACCAAACATACTCCAGTAAAATATATGTTAGAAGGAAATCCAAAGGGCATAAATAATGCATGACTTGATAGAATCACTGCAGGTTTTGCAAGTCAGGAAGAAGGAATCAGAGTAGAAATCCCTCAAATTAAGTTTTTACCAGAACTGTTTAATTACCAAGGGGAATCTCATGAATGTCCTGACTTGGAAAATGAAGAAGAACACTTAAGGGTGGGCACCCAAACTACTGAAGAGCGCTAGAATTTTATATATATATATATATATATATATATATATATATATATATATATAGATCCAGATTCTAGAGCTCTAAAATAGGGTGTTTTAGGACAAAATGGGTAACATACAATGCAGTGACCAAAGAACACAAGAAGAGTAGTCTCCCAGGGGGATGCTCAGCACAAAGAGCTGAACTAGAAGTAGTTAAACAAGCCTTGTTATTGCCCAGACCTGTAAACATTTATACAGACAGTGAATATGTAGTCCGAGTCTTAACATCATCTCTTCCCATTTGGGTAAGGAGAGGTTTGATTACAGCTGATGGTAAACCAATCAGTCATCAAAAAGTGTTGACAGAAATTTGGAGTTTGATAAAAGATGACAATCCTTCTACAGTGAGTATAAATAAGGTCAAAGCTCACACCAAAAGTGAGGTACACAGTCAGGCTAATAAAATAGTAAATCAGCTAGCAAAAGAAGGGGCCCTTGACTCCAAAGAAACTTATTCAATACAAAATGTTCCCCAATACTGGGTATGGGAAACAAATGACATGGAAGAAAAACAAATAAGGGAAATGGTACAAAATATTTTGAATAAGTGCCAAATGCAAATGGATTTACTCCTAAATCCTTTACCTTTACATTGTACAGCTTACTTTTGTAGAGATCAGTGTAGAGAGTATGAACATAGAGTGGAAAGCGAGATAGGTACAATTACCCAAATGTAGTGTGATAGGATCATCATAACACCTACTGTAGGTGGATTAACAGTGATAGGAACATATGAAATGAAGCTGTTATGGGGTCCTGAATTTGAACAAGGTGCTCATATGATCTTAAATGCAAAAACAAACAAAGATAATCAGCAGTTAGGAAGCTAAGTAAAAATTCTAAGAGAACAGCCAGACATCATTAAGAAAGAGAAAATAGAAGAATGTGAAATAATACAAGGAAGTGAATGGAAATGGGTTAGAGTTCCAGAACCTTGGTTGGTACCAGGAGAATTAAAAAAAGGTCCTTTACATAGGGTACAAACAATTGAGCCTAAAAAAGACAAACTGTTGTTAACTTATTATCTTAATTTCCTAGGTCATCCAGGAAGAGAAAGACTACAACTAATTGTTAGTTCTAGATTTAAATGGGAAGGAATGGCAACAGACATCCAAAATCATGTAGATAGATGTGTCACATGTGCCATGCACAATGTGGGAAAACGAAATAGGAGAAAACAATATAGACTCCCACAAGCATTGGGACCCTGGGAAAGGGTACAAATGGATTTTGTAGGACCTCTTCCAACAACACCAGGAGGGTTTAGTTTCTTACTTACTTTGATAGATGAATATACTGGATGGGTGGAAGCTCATCCAACAAAAAAGGAAGATGCAAACTCAGTAGTTAGAATAATAAGTGAAATGATAATTCCAACATGGGGAGTACCCCGAGAAATACATAGTGATCAAGGGACTCACTTTACTGGAAAAGTGACAAAACAAATGTGTAAAACTTGGGGGATCAAGCAAAGGTTTCATACTCCTTACCATCCTCAGAGTTCTGGAAAAGTCGAAAGAGCTAATAGAAATCTCAAGGAAGGATTAAAGAAAATGATTTCTGAGTATGGGAATCATTGGGTAAAACATTTACCCAACATTTTGATTAAGATGCGAAATTCTCCTCAGGGATGTGGGTTAACTCCATATCAACTAATGACAGGTCGACCTATGAATTTACAAGCAGGAGAAATCCCTTATGGGATACCATTAGAAGAAATAAAATTGTGGGACCAGCTCCAAGACCAAATCGGTTGGGCAAAAGGGAGAGTCTGGGAAGCTGGACAAGCCCATAATCTAGAACTGTGTAAACAAAATGAGATTTGGGAATCAAGGGAGGTACAATTGGAGCAAAAAGATCTTGTGGTGGTCCGTCAGTTTGGAAACACAAGTAAATGGGATTCAAAATGACTAGGACCCCACATTGTTACCAAGGTAGGGTTAGTTGCTGTACAAATCCAGCCATATAAAAATCAGCCACCAAAAAGTGGTTGGATTCATAAAGATCATGTTAAAAGATTAAAATGGAGGGAAGAAAACTGAATAACTTATAAATGTAATAACTGCTATAAAGGGACATAATATCAGATACAACTAATAACAGCACGATTAATTTCTCTTCCAGCAAATATCGAACCATGAAAATCCTGATATTAATCGTGATCCTGACAAGTTTTTACTCATCCATACAAGGAAAGGTGGACTTCAATGCCTTTACCAAATCACTGCAAATGTACTCAGAAACTTTGAATGCTAAACAATGTTGGATCTGTGCTGAGATACCAAAAGATGCAAACAGTAGGAATTCTATATGAACTATTATGTCTACCCTTCTGGAAAAGTTGAATCTCACAAACCAAGACTGTTCCAAAGAATGACTATCCCAAGGAAATACCCTTTCTTAAGGCTTTCTCATACAACTGTGACTGCTGATCTTTGTTTACAAGGAGAAGGAACAAGTAATCACCCATTTATTGAGAAAAGTTCTTGTAGTATTATTTATGCTACCTGAAATACCAGTGAACAATGTTTTGAATGTTTTTAGTAAAAAAACTTGCTGGACATTTAGAAAAGCTAAAACTAAACACTGTATAACATAAATAATTCCAGTTTAAGCAGGTATATATTACATATGTGGTAAAAAAGTCTACAAATGGCTTCCATTTAGATTGTGATTGTGTTGTTTGGGAATGCAATTCCATCCATTAGACATACTATAACATTACCTGATTCTAATATTAATGTAGAAGGTATGGAACATCCACAGGAACAAACCACAGCTAACAAAAAATCTTTCTGTAGTAAGACGTCTCTCCACTGTTGTAGTATAAATCTCCTGGTGCAAACACAATTCTGTTAATCACACCATGTAGTTGAATAAAACACTTTTATTAACAAAAATAATAACGGCTTTCACCTATAAGGCTTCTTCAGACCAAAGAAATGTAAACAAACATTCAGCCTCACTTATATAGGCCTCCTCATGTATTATTCATTAATCCAGTAAAATTACTCATGCTGACATAATTTCCTGGGCTGTAAAAATGTATGACTAAATATATAGTTACATGAGACAATACTTCTATGGTAATTCATGTTCTTACAAAATTCTTCCATGTTAAAACAATCCTTAAAACATCTCTTACTGTTAAGAAGCTGATCATAGCAATATATAAAAACAATGAAAGCACTTTCAAGAATGATGCATTGTATATAAATACAGACCAAATAAATATGTTGAATAAATAAATGAATAAATAAATAACAGTTCATGCATATATATATATATATAAAACTCAATATAAACCTAATAAATATACATATATAAAATCTATGTATGAGTAAAAAATGTATATAAAATATATGTGTGTGTGTGTGTGTAAAAAAGGGGGGGGGTATATTATTTAATAGACGAGTCTCCTATTTTGTAGGACCGGTTTGAGGAGTACTTTATCATTGAGTCCCGGACTCTTATCTGCTCTAAGTTTTATGATCCATTTAGTCTCACAGCCATACATAACGTTTTTTACATCTCCTCCTCTATAACTCGGAGTAATAACTTGTATGACAGTAAACTTAAAACAGTGAAGTGGACCCGCTTCTAGTGTATGTCTAGCTAATGCATTATGTTCAGATTTAAGGCGTATGTGGTAAAAATGTTCCCTCATTCTCTATCTCAATTTCTTGTCAGTTTTACATGACTGCAAAAATTACATCTATTGCAGGGTTTCATTTTGCAATCACATAGACACCAGAACTCTTTTCATACACCCAGTTACACTACAAGAACACAATTTTTATATAAATGCAGACTGTCAGACAGAACATGTGGTTTACCTTGCTCGGTGCACAGTCTGCGATGCATTTTATGTTGGTAAAACTGACAGGAAATTGAGAGAGAGAATGAGGGAACATTTTTACCACATATGCCTTAAATCTGAACATAATGCATTAGCTAGACATACACTAGAAGCGGGTCCACTTCACTGTTTTAAGTTTACTGTCATACAAGTTATTACTCCGAGTTATAGAGGAGGAGATATAAAAAACTTTACAGAAGGCTGTGAGACTAAATGGATCAGA